>NC_135479.1:7784040-7959516 GCF_052094955.1 Ictidomys tridecemlineatus | reverse complement strand
GTTACTTTGCACACAACCATTCCCATTGGGCTGCAGGGAAATAGGTAGTATGGGTAAACTGAGGCAGGAGAGAGGCAGAGGCAATGCCTCCGAGGGCAGGAGGGTGAGATGCAGGACCTCCAAGACAGTGGACATGTTCACCTAACAGAACTGAGATGAGAAAAGGCTCCAAGTCAAGTTCCATTAATGGGAGGTTGGCTCAGAACCTAGGGGGTGATGAGAGTCAGAGTTGTGAGTGTGCTCATGTACGTCAGGAGTATATTTGTATTAGGTGACGTGTCATGTGGCTCCAAACACTCAGACCATGGGGTCGAGCAATGGAATACCAGGTGGCAGGGAGAAGGGAGCACCAACACGTGCTGAGCAGGCAGGACCTCCCAGACCTCCTGCTAAGTGAGAGAAGCCAGCCTCAGAGGGCCACCATGGTTCACAGTCACGATTCCAGACAAATGAGCCATCCTGAGTAAGCCAAGTCCACAGTGACAGAAAGCACATCATGGTTGCCTAGAGCCAGTGAGGGAAGGGGGTCTGAGGAAAGATGGCTAGGGGTACAGGATTTCTTTTGGACGTAACAATGTTCACTGGATGTGATGGTCACACAATTCTTGATGAACTAAAAGCCACTGAATTGGGCACTTTGGGTGAATTGTATAGTATATAAATTTGTCTTAACAAAGCTGTGAATGTACTCATTACATAAGTACATGGCTAGAAGGGATGCGTGGGGTGGCGAAAGTCCTATGGTTGGATTATGGGAACGTCTGCACAACTCTAAATTTACTAGAAACCACTGAGTTGTACATTTAAAACATAAAACTTTTAAACTAGTTATTTTAAAAGTTGGGCATGTAGTATGCTCTATTACAGGGTTGCAGTGCATTCAGATTAAAATAGTTCAAAATACACTAAATCATCTCTGAAACAAGAACAACAGATCTGTAGAACCATCATGAGCAGGAGACTCCCAGGAAGCCCTGATAGAGTGTGGCCCTGATAAGAACCTCCCTGTCTCCCAGTCTGGCTTCCCTGCGTGGTACCTCTGAGGCACAGCCAACACCTGGGAGGTGTGCAGGAAGGAGAATCGGGCTCAGACACGTTTCTGGACGATGGGAAATGCCACAGCTCAGGAAGACAAGGGTGCAGAGATCCCGATTCCTGGGGCCCGAGGGGAGTCTCGCAGGGATGAAACTGGCCTTGAATGTCACACTGGTCAGTTTGAGTGTTGGGAAGGGAGGGAGGAGGCAGGGACTGGAAAAGCCATGTTGGGCTGTTGGACAAGAGAGAACCTTTCACTGTGAGCAGCAGGCTCTGAAGGTGCCCAGAGGCTGGAAAGAGAGAAAGATTAAGTCCATTTATGTCAGCTGGTGGTGTCCAGCAGGGGAACTTTATCAAAAAAACAAAAAAACAAACCAAACCAAACACTCCTCCTTTCTTATTTGTAACAGACAATCAGTGGTCCAAAGAGACGACGAAAACTCAGCCATAAAGAAAAACGAAATTACGGCATTTGCAGAAAATAGATAGAACTGGAACCCATTGCGTTAAAGGGAAATAAGTCAAACTCAGACAATCAAGGGTGGTATGTTCTCTTTCATATGTGGAGAAGCTAGACGGGAAAACGGAGGAACAAGACGGGGGATTCCGAGGCAGGGATCTCATGAAAATCCAAAGGAGATCAGAAGAGGAAAGGGAGAGTGCTGGGGAATGATACTGCCAAATTACGTTGTTACCTTATGCGCATGCACAAATGTGTCACAACAAATCCCATCATTATACATAATTATAATGCACCAATAAGGACGTGGAGAGAGAAACAAAGACCCCTTTAATGTCAAGTGTGCTGCCATCAGTTCCCCAGGAACTGCCTAGACATATCTGGGGACTCTGTCCCTTCTACCTGAGTAAATACAAGTCCCCAGCACAGTGCTATCCCTCCAGGTGCAGCAAGGGACATGCCACCCAGCTCCATGCAGACTTTCAGCCAGTCAGGGGCCTGGCAAGTGACCCAAGGGTAGACCTGTGTCCCTGTCTCTACACAAATCACAAACAGGAACATTTCCCAGGTCTTTGTGCCTGGAGTCTGCGCACCTGCTTCAGCCTGAAGCTGCTCAGGAGGCCGGAGCAGCCGCTCTGGAGCATGGGGAGGAATGAATGAGCCTGCCAGGCTCCGGGCAGTCACAGCATGTCCGATCCCTCCAGGGACAGGAGTGAAGGGCTTAAAAGTGGGCTGGCCCCACAGTGAGCTCTTCAATATCCGTCTTCACACATGCTCAGGAACAGTCCCCTGTGAGCAGGCCCCTCCCCAGCCCACCTCTCAGCTCCTGTATCCATGCCTGGCACACGGCAAACCTTTGACAGATATTTGGTAGGAAAAAAGACTAGTTTTCTTCACCCTCCACATGGAGTGGGGGAGTGTCTCTGGGTGAGGGCAGGATTTGGGTGTTCTTGACCCAGATCTGACATGATACCCTGTTGATACTAGCCCTCAATCCCACGTCATTCTCTCCAACTTTAAATGAAAATGGTGCTTACAGGGGAAGGCCTTCCATTCACGCCAGAGCCTTAAACCCGTGGTGTTTCTTTATTAACACTATCCTCATCCGCTTTCACTCTAAGTTCCTACTGAATGCATAGTCTTAGGGATCTGTCATCCCCTGGAGTCCTGCTCAGATGTCGTGGGAAGCTCTGGTTGCACAGGCCCAGTCAAGAAGGCCAGCAGAAGGAGACCTTTGTTGAGGAAATGCATTGCTCTTAACCCCCACTTCTAGCCCATCCAAAGAGCACCTGGCCATGACTTAGAATCTGTAGTCCACTGTCGGTTATGATCTATTACAAGCGTACTAAGCAAAGTCCACGCATCTGCGAGATTGAAAAGCCAGGTTAACCTCACAGGGAGATACCATGCTTTCGAGCAACTTAACGGCATTGTGGATGAGCGAGGCAGGGAGTACAGCTGTGGGAACTTCACTATGTGGTCAAGACTCCCGTTTCTGTCCCATCTCTGCCACCATCTACCTAGGGAGCCCAGGACAAGTCATCTAGTTTCTACATCAGTCAAATGAGCACATCTGGGTTAACCAAATAATCCCAAGTCCCCTTCCCCACAGAACTTCACCATTCTGCAATACACAGATTAACAACTGCATGGTAAGTGAGCACCAGGTCTGTTGTTGTAGCTCCCCTGCACCCCGTCAGTTAAATATTTTGATACTCCTTAGAGAGGCACCATGGGCTGGTGGTGGCTCTCCCCACATGTGCCGCATCCTTACCTTCTGCTTTGGGTGATGACATCTGCTTTTCTTTGAGACACCCCCACCTCCATCCCAGGCCACCTCCATGGGGCTGTTGAACCAGCCCGGTCCCCATCTCCAGGCTGCCTGGGAAACCCCAGCTCCAGTGGCCTACTCTCAGTACCTGTCCCAGGCCTGGTATCCGGCCCAAACTGTACGAAGACCAACTCAGGGAAGGCCAATGGGTGAGCTCGGCCCACCGCAGCAGCCTGGTCATTCAGCCAACTAAGCATTTAGCACACGGAGTTGGCCACACAGCGTCCGATGTTCTCCTACTGGGTGACCAGACCTCGAGGAAGGCAGTTCATAGTCATGGTGCACAGGCCTGGCTGGGGCTGCTTCTGCCCCTCCATCAGCAAGATGAACTCTTCAGTTCCCGCTTCCCTTTGCTCACGGGCTCGGATCTGAACATTGTCTAATCAGCTCTCTTGGGGAGTCAGGCCAGGCCTGAGGTCATCTTGAAGCCCCAACAGTGCAGACAAGAGACACGTCTCAGGGTCACTTTGTACCTGACCCCTCTGGCCTGCCATCCTGTACAGCATGAATATGGAGAAAGAGCCATCTGTCCCCATTACACCCAGGTCCTCTGCACGGGGCAGGAGCAGTGCGGTGTTTACAGGTTCCCGCACCGTCACCTTGGTGGGTTTGCCCCTGCTGCCCCTCAAACCTCAACATCTGGAGCCATTCTTCAACGTCTTCCTAGGAAGTGTGCCAAGTCTCATTCTACAAAGCACAGCTGAGTGAATCGGCGACTGGGTATAGAAAGTTCTAGATTTAAAATCATTTCCCCTCAGAACTTTGAAAGGCTTGGAACCCTGCTGTATAGGCGTTTGGTTCTGAACCATCTCCCTTTCCACAGATGCTGAAGGTGCCATTCTAAATCTTTGTGGTGGATATTGGCAATGGTCTCTTGCTAATTACTGGGCCGGAACTTCGGAGGCCTTGGCCATCTTGAAAACGCATATGCTTCAATTCAGGGAAGCTGTGATGATACCTTTTTGTATTTTTAAGCTCCATTTTTCTTTCTGGGATGCCAACCCTCAATGGTAGAGACCCCTGGATTCATCTCATGTTTTTCTCTGCTCACATTTTGCTTCTTGTGCCTTTTTCATATTTTCCTTGGAGATTTCTTCCACTTTGTGTGTCACCCTTCTACTTTCTTGATCTTGGTATTAACTTCTAAGAACCCCCCCCCCTTCATCTGATGGGTCCTTTCCATTATTGATGGAGTCCTCCTCTCCCTCTTCTGTCAATCTTTATTTTATGTATTCTTGACATCAATGCATTGCTTTATGCCATCTCCAAGCTGGTTTTTAGTCTTTATTTTAAAGACTGAAACCATTCTGCAAAAGTCAGGAATTTTGGCTGCCCGTTGGCGGTACAATGAGAGGAGTTTGGTGTTTGTTCCTGATTCTAGACACAGAGCTGCTAAAATCCTTGGTACTTCCTGAGTGATGGGGGTGTCTTCGCCATTTATAAGGAGCCCCTGTGGTCACATCCGAGTTTACGCTAATGAGGTGACTTCAGGCAGGGTCCCTGGGTAGTCTCAGTATAGGCTGGCCACCAGAAACACCAGGCCCCTCCTGCTGACTTCTGGGTGAGGCTGGAAGCTAAGCCCTATAAAAACCCTTGGCCAGGGCGAGTTGATGTGCTCCTGGGTTGCTGGACTTTGGAGGTGCTGGGAGGGTGGGGTGCCTAAAGAGGGCAAGGGAGCGCCTGACCCTACCCCCTGCCTTCTGTCTTCCACCCAGCTGGCCGTGATGGGAATGCTATAATAAACTAGTAGACAAGCGAGTAAACCGTTTTCCCAAGTTCTGAAAGCTGGTCTAGCAGATGCTCAAACACAAGGAGGGGGCTGTGGGAACCTCCATCCATGGGTACGGCTGTGTGACTGGCGTCCGCAGAGGGGGCAGTCTTGTGGACCACCCTGTGGGATCTGACGCTATCTCCAGGTAGAGTCAGCACTGTGGAGTGTCAGAGTTGGTGAGGAGCAGGGGTGTGCCTTTGGATGATGTCAGAGGCTGTGTGACAGAGGGGAGGGGAGTTGTCCTTTTCACGAGTCGCATTTCATTAAGCGGCAGATTGGAGGATCCAATACCCAGATGGGGCCCACCAGGGGTGGGCAACACTCGGGACACTGGGCATCAAGCCGTCGTTTTGCCAGGTGGTCCCCAAGTACCAGTGCTGGCCATCATTTCCTGGAGCCCCTTCCGTTCCGCAGCGGCCTCCTCTCCTCTCCCCAGAGAGCATCCTCTGTCTCCATTCCCTTCTGGGATCAGAGCCAAGGTGCCTCATCTGGGTAACGACCATTGCTCCCACCGCAGCACAGGGAGGTGGCAGTTCCCCTGTTGGCGGAGTATGAAGACAGGCGCTGACTCACCAGCTCAGTACTGTTCCATCTCGTCCCTCTGCTCCCAGCCGGGCATCCTGAAGCACTTCAGATGGCTCCACTGCGGCTCCCCTTTGGCAGGCATGTGGGCTACGTCATCCGCTGCCCTAGGCCGGTGGCACTCCTCTGCCTGCTGCCTGTATTCTAAGCACCGGTTCCCTCTCACCACTCCAGGCCTCTGTCCCCATGGGTGCACCTTTAATTCCTCAAGGGCACTTTAATAGGGTTTGGGCCAGTGACACTGTTAAATCCACCTCCTTTGAAGGAAGTCTGCTGAACTATTTTTGGCTTAGGTTTTTTTTTTTTTTTTTAATCTAACATTTTTCAGAACACCACCAATAATAACCATTTCACTTAAATGATATTCAGGAACAAGAAAAACCTATTTATGATAAAAAAGAAAAGTCAGACTTGGAATTATGCCTGGAGAATGCTCCTGCCTAGGAAGAGACGAGAGATTTCCGAGAGGCTAGAGATGTCTGGCTCTGCGTGGGCACGCGCGGGCGGACACGGATGCAAACACGCTTCAGAGTGTATACTGAAGACTAGTCTTCCCATGTGTGTGTTAAAACTTGATTTAAACAAAAGAAAAAACATCGCTCTTTAGGATGCTATGACAAAATATCCTAAACCGGGGAGCTCTCAACAGTAGTTTAACGCTCCCTGCCAGGAGGCCCTGTCTAGGGAGGCCTGCCGTCTGCACTGCAGACCACCGGCTCCTCACGGCATCCTCACGTGGCGTAAGGGGCCAGGCGTGCCTCTGGGACCTCCCTTTAAGGGAATACCCCACCCTCGTGACCTAATCACCTCCAGAGGCCCCACCTTCTGGTATCACCCCATGGGGTGTTTGGGCTTCAACATGTGAGCGCTCTCTGGGTTGCGGGGACACACATTCACACCAAAACTGATAATAATTTGAAAGCTTTATGGGAAAAGATTTTTCTGTGGGAGAAAAAATAAGAGGGAGACACTACTAAACACACCCTGCCAGGACCTCAGGAGTAAGGGGCAAGAGGCTGGCGCCTTGGCCATCAGAGGCACAGTGGCTGGGATGAGCCATCTAGAATGAACATCCTGGTCCTCTTTACCCACCATCTCCCCTACCAGCAGTGTGACCTCTGGTGTGTCGCACTTTCTCTGAGCTTCAATTTCTTTTTAAAACAAAGGAGGACCTATGTTATCTCTGGGGTCCATTCCAATTCTCAAATTCTTTGAGCACTGGGAAAATGTGAGGATTTTTTTTGTTTTAACAAAGAGATCCTCTCTTTCTTCCCTCCTTGTCCACTGGACAGACCTTCTTTGCCCCTTTCTTTCCAGTACTGAGCAGGTGATCAGCACCCCTGGGGCTGGAGAGCACCTCACCAGAGTCTTTTGTTCTCAGTATGCTCTAAGCGATGAAAATAACACGCCCTTTGTTGCAAGAGCCTAATTTTGCCATAAAATATACTGGATCTGCAGTAAAACCCTATACCTATCAAGTGAACCAGTTATACCCACAATGAAAATTCTATCTGCAAGACAGCCTAACAATACAAGGCTTCGGAGAGAGTTACTATTTGCGCCAACCAATGAAGCAACTATTGAATAAACCTCCTCTTATCCTCCTCCAAACTTGACCTTAGTAGAAATGTTACTGTACTTCCTTTGGCCAGAAGTAAGTAAAACTAAACACTATTGTAAGAAAGCTATCCCCCAAGGTCATCTTAATTTGGCCAGAGATTATTTGCGAGAGAAGACAAGTATTGGGCAGTATGAGGGGGTCACCTGTCAATCACCGCCAGCAGAGCCTGGACTTTCAGGTTGCTGTCTGAAATCGGAGCAAGGCTAAAATTTAATGTGAAATGGAATGACTTGCTGTCTGGAGTCTAGGGCTGGATATAGTCTGTAACAGAGCTGTCGAAGTGATTGCATTGCATCTGTGAGATTGCAAGACCAATGGTCCATGGTGTGCGACGATAAATGGTGCCTACGTGCAACCGGAAAGCCTCTGTGGCCAGGTGAGGCACAGGAAGAGAGACAGAGGATCACACTGCAGTCAGATGGCGGCTCCTCTGTCTTTAACTAGAGTTTAACAAGTCACCCAATTTCTCAATGTGTGAAATGGACATATTAGGGCCAACTAAATAATTTCTGCAGTCCCCTTTTGTGATGACCTTTACTATGTGGAGGAAAATTGCCACGATCCACACCAGGTTTGCTTGTACAACCCCCTTCGAAGTACATGCAAAGATCTTGGTACTATGTAAGAGGCGTTGTGTTTGGGGGCTCAGTTTGGGTAGGCTCGGCTTCCCTACCCCTTTCTTCTGGTGACAGCACTCTGCTTCCTTGGAGACAGCCCCACCTTAATCCTATGCAGTCCTCAGGGGATCACTGAAGGGGGTTCTTCCCTGGCCCTTCAGTGAGCTATGACCTCACCTGGACCAGATCAAGAAACCAGATGTTTTCTTCCCGTATTGAAGCCTGAGCTGAGTGTTACAGGGGCAGAAACCGGCTGTTCCTGGTTCCTTCTATGTCAGCCCTTTGAAGAGACTACCCATCAGCTCACCTCCATCGTCGCAGACTTGGAACGCCTGGCTCTTGGTCTTCCAAGGCCTGGCACTCTCCTTTGCTTCTCCGAATTATTTCTCACAATTTTGATAAACATTTCCAGCTAGCGAGAACAGACCTCTAGTGCCAGCAACCAACAAGCCCTCACTGAGGAGGAACTCTTTTCCTGGTCCACCTTGTGGGGGTGAATACTCAGAAGTCATAAAACCAGAGACATCTTACAGTACTTTCAACAACTCGAGTTTCCTGGTCTAATTAAGATACCGTTTTCCTCTAATCAGAGGAAGCAGAGGAACTGCGCTTTCTGAAGCGGTCTTGATTTTCTAGACTAACTTGGTGACATAGCCTGATTCTCCATCAGGCTGGACTGCAACTGACATCAGCTACATTCAAGGATCAGACCCTGGATCTAGTTCCATCCTAGGCAGCAGCTAAACTGCCACTCACCCCTTGGAGAGAAAGCAGAAGCTGGTTACTCTGCCTCTTAACCAAAGGCCACGATGACACTGAGGGCGTATGAGGTTCTGCCAAGAAAATGATGAGCTTATTTTTAGTGAGCAGTCAAGAAACGGGCCAGGGGCTAAGCCCTTAAATGTCACCCTTGAAAGAGAAAAATGCCTCCAGCCAGAGCAAGGGGGGCAGAGGAAGGCTGCCAAGAGCCCCCATGCCCCGGGAACACAAGCCAAAGTCAATCCCACTCACAGCATTTAAAACCCAACACTGGACAGGCTACTTATCGATGGGCTCGGACCCCAGGAGGATGGCTTTCTTGAGAACATGGAGCAAGACATACAGTGAGAGTTATTGGGCTCACAACTATTGCCGAGAAGCATTGCTGACATTACCTTCCTGCTCCCCATTTTAGAACCACACTGCACGGCTAATCCAGTGCCCACAGCAGCTACTAAAATTTAAATTGGTTAAACAAGATGACACATCCAGTTTCTCAGGCACAGGCACCAAGTGCTCAAAAGCCCCAGGTGGCTGGGACAACGCAGATACCACATACTTCCATCTCTGCAGAATGCTCAATTGGGCAGCGCTGGCCTGACAAGGTGAGGGACTTGACAAGGAGGGGTCCCCTCCATGGTGCTGCTGCCCAGGGGACCATGGGAGGCAAGAGGCAAGATCAACTGCACAGCGCTGCCTCAAGCAGGGCTGCCAGGTGGGCACCCAGGATGAAGGAGCGTGTTCCTGCTTGGGCCCCTCCTGGAGACACACTTGGGGAGCCCACATGTGCCCTGGAGGACTGCTCTGAACACCTCCCAGAAGAGGACCAAGGTGGCAGGTGGCTGGGGAACTCCACTGGCTGACTCAAGAGAGGGAGATGCCCCGGGAGCAGCCTGAATATTCAGAGGACAAAGGCTCAAACTGAGTTCTTGGAAGATGAGTCGATACAAATGATCCCTGAAGGGTCACCCTTAAGGTCTACCTGCAAGGACAAAGTGACTCTCCTTGAATCTGTACAGAAGGGGCCACAGGGGTGACAGGCTCCTGAGCAGCATCCACAGGGGTCCTGCTCATCCTGTGAGGATTCCCATGAGGCTTGAAGAGCCCTACAAATTAGGGCCCGAGATTGGTAATCTGCGACTCTGAGGTCAAAGACATTAAATCACAACTGTAACCCTCAAGGGAAGGCTTGATATCCGTCTGGGTCTGTTTTGTGCTGCTCCAACAGGATGTCTGAGACAGGTAATTTATAAAGGACAGAGATTTAGTTTTCACAGTACTAGAGGCTGGGGAGTCCACGGTCCAGGGACTCCCACCTGGTCAGGGCCTTCTTGCTGTGTTATCACATGGCGGGAGGCAGAAGGGCAAGAGAACAGGCAGGTGTGAAAGAGAAGACGGAGGATCCAAACTCACCCTTTCATCAGGAACCCACTCCCATGACACCAACCTGAATCTCGGCATGACCACAGAGCCTCACAGTCTGATCACCTCTTAAAGATCCTGCGTCTCTACTCGGTTGCATTGGGGATCACGTTTCAACATGTTAGTTTGGGGACACATTGCAGGACTCATAATCCAAACATGCTCCGTCCTGTCTTCTGTCAACCCCAAGGAGCCAGGTTAGTGGACAGAAAACCAAGCAAAAGACAGATCTGCTCCATCTCATGCACTTCAGGCTCAAAAGGCTAACTCAGACCAGAGACTGTTTGTGGAGAAAAGGAACATTCTAGTGAACATGACCTTGGGATTTCTCATCAATAGCCAAAACTTACTGGAAAATTTCAGTATCTGCCTGTGAAACCATCCAGGGGCAGGAAAAAAAAAGCCAACAAGACAGGTGAGAAAGAGAGCACTGGAGAAAATAAAGTTGTTCTGTATTTTTACCCTGCAAACTCAGAAGGTTCCAGAAGAAGTGCATGAGAAAGGTGCAGCCCAGTAGGACAGTGGATGCAAAGTCCCACGAGAGGGTGGCAGATGTGATGTGGGTGGCCTGCTGCCGTGCCTGTGGACTACTGGCTACAAGAATGGGGCACGGACAACCAGCTCCATTCTACACTGAGGAACTGGAGGCTCAAGAACGCAAGTGAGGGGCTGCGCCAGGATCCAAACCCAGGAGGTCTCGGTGGAGACATGGCCTTGAGCAGGGGTCCCTTTTCACAGGGTTGCTTAGGCACATCACTGATTCTGACAGACCACTCCTTAGTAAGAGAACACCCTGTGCTGGAACTTTCCAGAAGGCAAAGTGACAGAGTTTGCAATTGTCCTCCTTGATACTAAATGATGGAAAAAGTGCTAGTATCCCGAACCACAGTGCAACCTGAAAGATGAAGCCACATGTAAACTGAAAAATGAAAGGGCCCGATGGCCCTAGAAGTGCTTCCCGTGGGGCCTGCCTGTGCCGGACAACCTGTCTCTGCACTTCTTCACCCGAGAGGAGAAACTTTCAGTTCCGATATTCTGTATTTGCAGCTAACCCTTTATCCCAACTGAGAAGTCAAATCTCCCATTGGAGAGGCTATAGAAAGCCCTGTGAGCTTCATTCAGAACAGAGGCCCACGCTCTGTAAGCTGAGAAGAGTTCCTGAAGGTGGTTGCCCACTGTAGAGCGTTTTCATTTCCACGACTCTACTCAGACTGAACTTGAACCTGGGACTTGCTACCTGTGGAGTTAGAGTGCACCCTGTCCTAACAGGAACGAGCTTCCAGACACAGCTTTGATAACTGGTAGGATCAGAGAGTCATTAAAAAAAAAAAAATGTTATTTCTTTTTTTCTTTCTTCCAACCCCCATCTCCCTGCCAGGAAAAAAAAAAAAACACCCAGCCAGGCAACAGTACATTTAATTCCCTTTCTTAATTAGGAGCAAAACATTTGTAAAGTGGTGGCACAATTACTTGAAGAGCATTTGCAAATTATCTCCGAGTACAAAGCCAGCATATTAAGGAAAGTAAGGGAACTATGAACACATTCCAGACTAATGGACAGGGAGTCTGCCAATCGCAGCGGGTGGGGTGCTAATCCCTCACTCAGAGTTGGCCATGCAGACAAGCCCAGCACCAGCCCAGGCCTCCCAGGTGTGAGCAGCAAGGCTAGGAAACCTATCTTCCAGACAGACCCTCCAGAGTGCCTAATGGGTTTTAGGGAAACATTCAAATAAATAATCACTTCCTGGTACTGGAGATTAGATTTCATACACCACAGCCCAGGCCTGAGCTTAAGTGGAGAGAGATGAAGAACAATTTCGTTTTTCAAAAGCATAATTTTCCTCTAATCCACTAATGAGTATGCCAATATTTTCTCCCGACTCTGGTTTGGGGAAGAAAGGGACTAGGCTCCATCAACACCACTTCCTGGCTTTTTTTTTTGGGGGGGGGGTGTCTTGATATTAGTTATGGTCATGGCTGGCCACAGCAAATCCTGGGGTCTTTTTCCTAGAAAGTGTTGTAAGATCAGCTTGGCTCCTAGTGTAAGTGTCCAACAGAGGCTGGCTGTGACAAGGTCACTGTCTCCGAAGACAAACCAGAGAACTTCATTTTTAGACAGTTCTTACTGTCCATAGACGGCCTCCGACTTAGGATGAGCCAAGTTACAGTTTATGGACTCCTGACTTTTCAACTTCACCGTGTGCAAAAGCAATATGAGTTTAGTAGAAATCATACTTCAAATATGATGTTTTCTAAAGCTAGTGATATGCCACGCGATATTCTCACTCTCTCCAGGCAGCGGTAGTAAGCGCACCTCCAGCCAGCCACACAATCATGGGGTGAACGCCAACATCCCACAGTGCATCATGTTGCCAGCAATTCCCAGAGACAGCTCTTCAATATTTTACATGACATATTTGCCACTTGATTATAAAACCAGCATTGTGTTAGATGATGTGATCGGCCATGGGCTGACCTAAGTGCTCTGTGAACCTTGGAGCTAGACTGAGCTAAGCCATGGCATTGGGTAGGTGAGGGGGTTACCCGCTTTCTCGACTCTATTTTCAACGTACAGTGGATCCATCCAGATGTAGCCCAAACATAAGCTAAGGAGCCTCTGTCCTGTGTAAACAACTATTCCCTGACACCTATCACTTATCTTTACCTGTCACTCCCAGGAAGTGGGAGTGAACACAGACAAACCCAGTCTCTTTCCCGTGGAGAAAGGTCTTCCTAGGTAGAAAGGTCTGCACTGCCCACATCTTGATGTCTTCGTCCTGAAAGGCTGGGTCCTCCTGCCCTCTGCCCCCAGGGCCTGGCTTCTAGCCCTGCTGGCTGGGGTTCTCATCTGCGAGCCCCAGGTGTGGGGCATTCTCCTGTGTGGGGACACCTGGAGACATGGACAAGTGACGAGGGTGCAGCAGCGCCCCCAGAGGACCACCTTGCCGGGACTGACAGACACTCCCAGGGCTTGCACCCTGCAGTGGGAGGAAAGAAGCAGTGGCCGTTTCTCAAGTCAGTAAGTGATGGAATGAACGATCAAACTAACTGCTGCGGTAAACCCCAAGTTTCTTTTCCTGCTGAGTCTCACCTTTATCACTTCTGTGGAGGATCTAATTTCAGGACGACTTAGGTCCCCAGGTGTGTTCAAGTCACCTTGTTAGAGTTCATAAGAATTCCAGCTTGTTGACATCTTTTGGTTTAGGGATCCAATCGTCCCACAGATTACTTGTCCCCTTCAGCTTCATGTCAACTGCAGATTAATCATCATACCTTGGACATTCTGAGTGACTCAACAGATTACATTTATATTATACTTCGCCCCCTACCGCCCCCCCCCCAGTTCTCGGGATTGAAATCAAGGGCTGAGCTACATCCCTAGCCCTTTCATTTGAGACAGGGCCTTGCCGAGTTGCTGAGACTGGCTCCGACTTGTGGTCCTCCTGCCTCAGGCTCCCAAGCAGCTGAGATGACAGGCATGCACCACCACGTCCAGCTACATCACACACTTTTAGTGTGTGTTGGGAATTGAACCCAGGGCCTCATGCATGCTAGGCAGGCACACTACCACTGAGCTATCTCCCCAGTCCCTATCACACACACTGTTTAAAGCAGGTTAAACACTGTTTAGTCATCCCTAGAAAGAGGGTGCTGTGGACTGAAGACCTCAGACTGCACCCTTACTCAAACAGTGACTGTAGATGTGATTAGTTAAGTTAGGACCAGGTCAAAATGAAGCAGTGGGCCCCTAACCACTGGAACCAGTGGCCTTATAAAAGGGGGACTGTGAACACAGCCAGAGGCAGACCTCCAGAAGGGAGACCCTGTGATGAGTCACAGGGAGAAGGTGCCCACCTACCCGTAGGAAAGGCCTGGAACGGCCTCCCTCAGCCTCAGAAGGAACCGGCCTGCCCACACCTTGGTCTCTTCTGGCCTAGAGAGCTGTCATCAGTGCTTCCGTAGAAGAAAGCCACTTTGATTGCCACCGACGTGCTGCCAGGCTGCTCAGCTCTGACCCCGAGAGGCCCAATGCCCGACCCACCCAGAGCATAGGGAGTATTGAACACCCTGAGGGGCCCCAGGCAGCCCATCTGGATCCCTCCACCTTTTCCCCGGGGGGGCTTTGAAACGTTGACTTTGCCCCTCAGTCTCTCCAGGGTCCTCTGTCAACAGCAGCTCAATACCAACGCTGTCATCTTCAAAGTGACAGACAGGGGCATGTCCCCATGTTGTGTATGTTCCTACCACAGACGTCCCTGCTGGCCATCCTCCCTCCTCCCTCCGAGCCACGAACCAGTCTCGTGGGCCCCATTTCATTCTCAGTCACCCACATGAATGTCCTTGCTGGCAGTCACCCCTTTTCCATTAGCACTGCTCAGTAATCCCAACCCAGTTGAAATCCCCATCATCACCCAGACACCCGTGGGCCAGAAGCTGCCCTGCTGTGTGCCTCTGTCCTGTCCCTCATTCCCTGTCCTGGCCACACCTGCTCCCTGGCTGCCCCTTCAGCTCTACTGGGCTTGAGGGACCCTGTTCTGCTGTTCCAGGCTCTCCCTCCTCCTCCGCTGACCTGTACTTTGCCACCAAATCTCATGTTTGAAAAGAAACATTTTCACACAGGGACTCTCTCCAAGAAAGAAAAACACAACAGTTTCAACTTCCCCATGGCTCTGCCTGCCTACCTGCCTACCCTCCACCCCTAGGCTCCATGCATCCATTGGGGCGTGAGCCTGGGCAGGAGACCGTGGAGATGACCATGGCAGTGGCTGCTGCTCAAGCTTGACCCCTCAGGAGAGTGCAGCTTAGGGTTAGATGGCTACGAAGTGCTATAAGGCTATGGAGAAAACCCACACACAACCCCACTGCCTACACGTACACATATAGCTATACACACACACACACACACACACACACACACACACACACACACACACACACACACAGCACGAACTCAATCTGCAAGCATCAGAAGCTAATACCAGCACCACTGGTAAATGAAGAACCCTCTACATGTGCCTCAGTTTCCCCAGATGAGGAGGATGCAGGGGGACTGCCTCATTTCCACCACCAGCAACGCCCAAGAGCAGATGAGCTGTTTTGTAGCTTCAACAAGAAATCCCCTTGAGGATGAGCATGTAAAGAGTCTTTCTTTTATTCTCTCCCCCCTGAATCATGACAGAAGCAGAGTTAAGAAGATGTCCAGCTTCATTGTGACCACCATCCGAAATGTGAAAGTAATTCCAAGACACAGGGAAGAGGAAAAGGGAGGACGAGGACATTGCTGTGATTCTTGAAGACCACCACCCCCATGTCACAGAAAAGACACGCAAGTTTAGAATTCAACTAAGTCACATGTCTCGTCGGGTGGGGTTATACACCGGGGTCTGCACATCTGGAAAAAAAAAAAAAAAAAGGACTACAATGGCTACTTGGTTCTGTCTACTGGAGAGCGTGCACCAACAAGGAACAATGTGGAACTCAATGCCCCGAGTGTCAACTTGGTGCTAACTCGGGCTGCGTCTTGGACAACACATCAATTTGCTAAAAACACACAGGAAAGAAGGTACTTTCTTTCAGTTGTCAAAGCAAAAATCCTTTACTCTTCTGTCCAGCAACCCGAAGAAAAACAAGGGAATTTGTGGCTTGGTTTCCTTGACAACCTTATCTTCACTCCAGGCGCCTTCCTGTCTCTAAGCAACAGGGCGCTCTTCAGAATTACCAGGAGGCAAAAGCCAGCACTTATCCCGAGTCCTCCAGGACAAAGCAAAGCAGGGCAGAGCCCAGGGAGCCAGGGGAAGGTGCATGGCCCCATGTCCTCCCAAACCCACACACACCCTGGCACCTCCTAGGGCCTGGGACTCCACCTCTGCACTGTCCTCTCAGCTCACTCCCCTGTCCCCTGGAAGGGGCAATGACTCCGTTCATCTGCTCACTTCTCCCTCATTCCCCCCCTAACAGAAGAGCCCTGCGTGGCCCTAGAGTGAAGGGAAGGCTGACCCTAGACAGCAGGGCACAGAAGGAAAGCCAGGATTCACTGTGTAAACAAATGGCCAAGCCTGGAGCAGAGCACTAGATCACCGGAAGCCCAGGGGAGGCGCCGATTGCCCTGTGGACATGGATGGACTCCTCATTTGCCCCTGAAAACAAGACTCAGAATTTTTGTTTTCCTCCTTCTCAGCAGCATACCCCAGCCTCTTCCCTAACATCTCGGAGTCAGGAAGAATTTCTGAGCATACAGAGAAGAGGAATAAACGAATGAAGGCTCTGGAAATTACAGCTCCGTGCTTTACCAGAGCGAGAGGGGCGAGGCAGAGAGGGCCAAGCTCCAGCTGCAGTCAAGTGGGATTTGCAGGTGGGAGAGCCCACACTGCGCTTCCTACCTGCACCCCATCCTCAGGAAGACAGCCCTTCATCCCCACCTTTCTTTCTCAAGCAAGCTCATGTCCATGACCCTATCTGCCCCCATAGCTCCTGGGAATCAGGGAGTGGGGCTGGAATGATCCCCTTCCTTTGGATTGGAGGGGCTGTTCTTACACACCATCGCAGCTGGTCATTTTCAAAATAAGATGGAAACAGATTCTGAATCCTCATGCCAACTTGTCATTGGTAATGGGGACTCTGGATAATCTAAATGGCTATATTTCAAAAGCAATTTCCAGATTTTATATCATCCACAAGCTTTGGTTAATACAATTTTTCCATAGTCTGTCCACAAAATGGATCTGTTTGGGACTCCTCCCCTGGCTCTGTCTCTTGGGTGAATCATAAAGGAGAAGTGTCTGAATTCATTTTCCAAGCCCCCATTTGAGCCTGATTCAACACAAGCCCCCAGGGGGCGCCACGGAGGTCACTTTGCAGCCTGCAAAGTTCTGGGGAGGGCAATCTGTCTTTTCTGCTCCTCCCAAACCCCCATGCTGAGCCCATGCCTCTGAAGAGCCCCCCATGACAGCACAGGGGTGGGAGCCCAAAGTCAGGACATTCTCCAAGTCACAAGATGTCTCCCCTCAATGGCGAACTCAGATGGCAATTAGCCCCCCAAGGGAGGGAGACAGCAGAGCAAGGGGTGACCAGAAGTCCATGTAGATGTCCCTTCACTCACTGTGTTTGATAAGGAAAATGGAACTTTGATTTCAGACTCTCCCATCATTGATTGTTATTTTGTAGAACACAAGTAACATTTTAATTATTTTCAACTCCACACCATAAAAGCTAGCAAGGGAATGGAGACAAAATAGAATAAATAGGGACTTATTAAGTACATAATTAATGTGCACTAAAATTAGCATACTTGAATACAAATGAATTGGCATATTGTCAAGTATGCACCTTCAATGTTATCAATTGATTAAACCCGTTATCTGCTATGGCTTTTGGAACAAATTAGGTCACCTCCAGAGAGAGACTGTTTAAGGACAAAGTGGCTCCCCCAGCAGGACCATCCAGCCGCCAGTGGCGCTCATATTGTCACAAGCCAAAGTTTGAGGACAGCTGCCACTCTCCCTGTGAATGCAGCTCTTGTGGAAGACCACCTCGGAGCCAGGATGGACCCTGGGGGGACTCTGCCCTCGACTCACAGGGATGGCAGCAGAAGCCGTTTGCAGTGGGGCCTGTCCAGGGCAGGCAGGGCCTGAGCTCTCCCAGCAGCCTGGAGGAAGGAGGTGGTAACCAGCGGGGGCCGTAACTAACACAAACTCAGCCCCACTCACAGAGCCGGGCCTCGGCTACAGCTGCACGCCACCTCACCTCGACCTCGCCAACTAGTGGGAAGAGCAAGCAGTGTGGAAGCCAACCAGTGGCTTGACCCTTTCTGCTTGCCTCCCTGCAGGGTGTCTCCGCTGTCCCCTCCAAGGCCTTCTATGTTGGGTACAAACACTGGCAACCAGTGCCATCAACCCAACTCTTAAAGCAGGAGCATGATTTTAAAAACCACACCATCCGCAAAGCCTGCCATGTTCACAGACGCAGGGCAAACTCGCCTCCGGCTCTGAAGGTGAGCAGTTACCAGTGGACTTGCGGTGATCGACTGGCTCTATGCTGCGTGATATTTCATCTCCTCTGTTGGGCTGATGACTTCTCCAAGGGCAGGGCTGTTTCTCTCTCTCTCTCTCTCTCAAGCATGAAGACCTGTGCTGACCACCATGGCAGGCGCTGGCCACATAGGGCTACTGAGCCTTGAAACCTGGCTAGTGACATTAACAAAACATTTCAATTTTAAGCAAACTCAATTTCAAACCTGAAGGTGTCTAAAACATTTTTTCCATTATACACAGCTTTGTTTTGGTAGGATGGCTGGCTTCTCATTCTGACGGTTCCAAGATAGTTTTTTTCAGAAGGTAAGCTGTCTCAACTTTTAAAAATACTAATATTTAAAATACTAATAACCATGTTGAAATCAGAATATTGTGGCTCCATTAGATGAGATGAAATAAGTTCCTTTAATTAACTTGACTTTTTTTTAACATGGCTACTGGAAAGTTTAGAACTGTCATTTTACACTGTACAGAATTCTACTGGACGGGGCGATCCACATGCTTCACAGAGGAATCGTCCAGCAGGCGTTGGTGGGTTAGTGGTTGACCACTCCCGTCAGATCACTCCCATCTCACCTGGTTTCCTGTCTCCACTGTAACCAAAGCATCTTTCAGGCATTTGGATTAGAAATACAGTCTGTGGCCAGAAAACACAATGAAGCAAACCGGCAACACAAGGGTAACATCACTTGTGCCAATTAATTCACAAGTCCCCTCCCTTCTGAAATTGTACGGCACAGCAATTGGTTGTAAAGTAGGAGAATTCTGATATTCATACCCTAAGAATGTAGTTAATTCTGACCACCAGGTGACAGATGGGGTTCTGTGCTTCCTGGCAGCCAAAGAATAAAAGCAGCTGTGCACAGTAAATGTCCTGCATTGTTCCCACAAGGCACACGAACCTTCCCCAGGCACGATGACGCCACCCGGCATTTCTTCTCAATAATAAAATACCAAGTTTGAGATGTAGGTTATGTTATGTATAATGTACTTGTGACTCGCCCCGGGGCTGAGACCAGCGGTCTCAGACTGCCTTCCTGCATGAGCTCCTGAGGCCAGCCTGTGGCTCCTCACAGAAAACCTGACATTTCACCCTCTGCCAAGGGGCAGGCACACTGCAGTGGAGCTGCCCGTGGCGGGGGAACAGTCCCCACCGGTGCCGTCAGCACAGCAGCACCCAGCATCCAGCATCCGTGTCCCCTGAGCACAGCTGAGGAGATTTTATCCAACTTTGATTAAACACAGGCAGCTATCATATTGGATGGTCCAGGTCCAAAATGCTGTAGAAAACCCCATTCTAGCCAATACCTATCGGCCACGGTAGAACAGCAGCCGAGAGTCTCCAGATACTTTGAGTCATAATCCAACACCGCGTTCCAATTCCTTGCTCTAATTTTTTTTCTTGAATTACATAATGGTAGGCGGATGACGTCACAGAGCAGGGGTGGAAGTGAGTCTTGATTGCAGCCCAAACCCCAGGGCAGCCTTACATGGGGGCTTTTGGCTACAGCTTCCTGCATCAGAAGGCCAAAATGTGGGGTGTAGTGTTTGGGTGTCTGTGACCAGAGCTGGTAAAAGGGGATGACAGGGCACCTGGAAGTCACTCTGACACTCTTATTCGGGGGTAATGCGAGGACCCCTGGGCTGTGACTTCCCCTGTGGGCTTCTGTACCAGTTCCCACGCTCACACTCAAGGTGTGATCCAGACACGTGCCTCTGGCTCCGGCTACACCTCCCACCCAGGAACACGTGATGTGGAGCAAAACATCACCCCGTCTGGGAGCCTGTGCTAATTATCATGTCAGGCTTCCCACTGAGAGATAATTAAAGGAGAGCATTACAATGTTTTCAAACTGCTGCAGTAAACGAGATGCCTCTCCGAATAACCTGTGGGAGATGAAAACTGAAAGGCTCCGGAGTCCCCAGGCAGAGACCAGAAGACCTCTGAGCAAAGTGTGGCCAAAAGTAGGTGGGGAGAGAGGAGTGAGGGTGAGGGAGGGGAGGTACCCTGGCTTCTCAGGCTTTGCAGCAGCACCAGAGGGTCCCAGCATGGTGCCCTGGCCTCGCTCAGATATCATCTCCATCCTACGGCCAGGAAAACAGACTCCCAGGCTCTGACCTCAGGTCCCCTAGCTAGTGAAGCACTCAGTGGCTGCAGGATCTAAGAACCCGCATTTCTGACTCTAAAGCCTGTCCTGCCCCAACCCTCTGGCTGACGACTTGCATGGGTCCCAGATGGTCCCCAGGATCCAGGTGGGTACACGTGTGGGGGCCTCAATAATCTGTGGCTTCGCGGGGCGCTCTGCTTCCTCCTTGGCTGAGCCCAGGTTGCTGTGCCAAGACTACCCCCCAGTTGTGGAATCAGAGCAGAATACAAGTGGTTCCATCCGTATGTCCCCTGGGAAGGTCCATATCCAACAAGAGAATTTCCTACCCAGTCTCTGTCCCAGGAAAATGAAGAGTTGGTATGTTCCTTTTGGCGCTACTGACTCCTTGAAAGCCAGATGCCTCAGCTTGCTCCAAGTGCTGCCCCGCCACAGCTGCCCAAGCAGGGGCAAGCCAGATGTCCAGGTTCTTGTCACAACAGCAGCCACTACTCCTGCCCCTCTCAACTGTCCCCTACTTAGGAGTGCTTCAACAGATCATCTGTATTTCACTCCAAATTCAAATCCAAAAGGAGTTGGCACCCCCTAAAAGCAGGGCTCACAGACACCCCACAGCCAATGCCTTGGTGGGACCTACTGAGGTCCTCAGTCACTAAGGACCTGTGTAGGTTTAACTGTATGTTCACTTTCAAAGGGTGAGTTTTACAATCTGTGAATTATAACCTTTTAAAGGGAATTAGCAGGGACAGTTTCCCTGGTGTGGAGGGGTAACTGGCAAGCCTTCGAACGACCCATAGAGCTTGGGGATTTTTTTTTTAATTTAAAAATAAAGCATCCTGGGAGGAAAAGGCCACAAAATAAAGTTGTTTATGAGGGAAGGAGGGAGGGAGGGAGGGAATGAACATGCACAAATGAGATGAAAGAGCAGAGGCAGCAATCCTTTAGCCACAGCACTGAGCTCAGGAGGTGAAACCTCCTCTCTTCCCTGTCACTGTGAACTGGCGAGCCAGGAAGAACCATGGGCAACACAAGAGCGGTATATGATGTTAAGACGGGGAGATCAGTGAGGGGGGGGTGGTCCAGGAGATACGGGTGGCAACGCCCACCATGATACAGGGCCACCCCAGCTGCAGACAATGCAAGCTCAATACGTGCCCTGCCTCCTCTGACCACCACCCGACATCCTCACACGACGAAGGCCCAGGGAATGAGCTGCTGAGAGAACTGGGGTCTGCAGCATCCTCTGGAAACTCAAACAGGAACAGCCAGGGATGGGAAGTGGGAAAGGCGGGCAGCAGCCCAAGGAGGCCCAGGGCAGGACCAAGACCGTGAGGAATCCCGTTCACACAGGACTGACGTGCTGCTGTTGAGTCTGTTCCCGAACCCCAGCTAATCCTCTCTGGACTTCGTTGGAAGGATCCATTTGGTCTCTGTGGTGGACCAAATGATGGTTCCAAATATATCCCGGTCCTTATGCCTCAATCTGCAAATGTCACCTTTTTTGACAAAAGGGACTTCTCAGATGTGATAATACTGGATTATCGGGGTGGACCCGGAATGAAATCACAAGAATCTTTATTAAGGAGTAGATCTGACTCAGAGGAGAAAGCATTGTGAGCATAGGGATACAGACTAGGATGAGGGAGCCATGAGCCAAGCAGTGCCCGCAGTCTCTAGAAGATGGAAGGGGCAAAGAACAACACCTTGTTCCCCCAAGGCTCCAGCAAAGACACCATCCTGCTGACACCATGACTTTGGCTCAGTCTAAACCAATCGCAGACTTTTGGTCTCCAAAACTGCAGGAGAATGAATTTGGATTGTTTTAAGCAGTTTTCAGTTTATGGTAATTTGTTACAGCAGCTATCACAAACTAATACAGTCCTTCATTCAGTTTCTAGCCCCTCCAGGTATTAAAATCATCTCTGGCATAAAGAAATAATTCACTTCTATACTTTGGTGGGTATGCTGAGGGGCTGAGGGAGAGAGCTGATGAAGATCCCCCTTCCAAAGAATATCTTTATCTGATCACAACAAGTGTTTACTGTAGGAAAATTCCATTATAAATCTTACCAAAAAATTAAAATAAAAGTCAGTCATAAACCCAGAAATAACCAACCACTGTTAATATTTTGGTGTCAAAATTTGTGTTTTTGTTTCCCCAAAACAAAAATCACTTCTTACTAAAGCCTCAAGCATTCCCTTTGAAGCCATTATTACCACCATCAGTGACAACATGCCGGATAATTAAAACCAACCACTGTGCTGCTCCAGAGACACAGTGGCCCCTGGGTCTCCTTAAATCACAGCCATAGCCAGCAAAATGAACGACATGCACTTGGCTCGACTCCAAGGAGAGGAAGATGAAGACCATCCATTCATCTTGCTGCTGCTTCTGAGCTTCATCATTAATCTCAAACATAATGGGGACAACTGTCTGTCACGTATCATCAGGATCTGCACCTGTCAAACATTCTCCCTTAGCCCACTGGGGGCCATTGCACCAAAGGATACTCACCCAACCCTCCAGGCTCCTCATCTGGATTGGAGGGGAGGTATCAAATGCACCTGTCACTCAAGCACACACTATGTCCTGAATATACCAGACTTCCAGTGTGTTTTGGGACCTTGGATCTAAAACAATGAGCATGGTACTCACCTTTTTGCAAACAGCTCCAGATAACAGGGAGCTGGAGCTAGGGGGCCATTGTGGGCTAAGGGAGAATGTTTGACAGGTGCAGATCCTGATGATACGTGACAGACAGTTGTCCCCATTATGTTTGAGATTAATGATGAAGCTCAGAAGCAGCAGCAAGAAAATTCCAGATAACAGGGAGCTGGAGCTGTTTGCAAAACCAAGCAAGCAATTAGAGCAACACGGATCATAACAGGGGAAATATTTAACTTTGTTACAAAAAAGAAGTTCAGGGGCTAGAGAGGGAGCTCAGAGGCAGAGCATGGCTTAGCAGGACAAGGCCCTGGGTTCAATCCACAGCACCCACCAAAAATGAAATTCAGAAAGCACTACGCATATCATTCTTCACAGAACGGTCCCAAGCTAGGCTGGCAGGAGCCAGAGCCATGCTGTGTTTTCAGATGGAGTCGTGTTCGAGTGAGAAAACCCCTAGCATTCCTTCAGCCTTAAATTTAACTTTCTCACATACAAATCGCTGAACAGATCATCAATGAGGAGAGGTCAGTAGGAACTCGGTGACTAGCTGACTTTTAGTTCCCCTCGGAGGCAGAAAAGAGGCTGGCTTCCTAATGCCCTGGGGTCTCTGGGAGGCAGACCTCGAGTCTGGGCCACACTGTGGCAGACACACCAGAGGCACGGTGCTCAGAGGCTCCCATCTGGGTTGCTTTCAGAGAGAATGGGGTGCTTCCCCAACGCCATTTCCCAACAGACTCCAGCAAGTGTCGGAGCCCATGGCCAGGGCTGCGCACAAGCCGAGGCTGGGGAGCGGCTTGCAAGGAGGCAGGAGCAGGGTTCCAGGCTGTTGGGGGCCGGCATCTGGCTTCCATGCTCTGCCAGCAGGTGTGTGCCCGATGACCTCTGTTCATCTTCACCTGAATCACTTAACCGCTTGTCCAACTGTATAGTTTTTCCCTCTAAAGTGGGGGTTCTTTTCCACTCCAGGGCTGGGGACAGTCTTCATGAGGTCAACACTCCCCAAAGTGCCTCCAAGATGTTGTGTTGGTATGACCTGAATGGCGCGTCCCCACCCCTGAAATCCCGGTTTTGAAACCTACCCCTCCCCCCAAGCTGATGCATTAGGAGCTGTGGCCTTGGCGGGGACGGCGAGGAGCTCACGTGGACAGAGCCCTCACAAATGGGATTACACAACTTCATAAAACGGATCCTTGGAGAGTCGTATGCCCTCTTCCACCATGTGGGGACACACAAGATGGTGGCCTTCTGCAACCTGGAAGGGGGCCCTCACCAGAGCCTGGTCCTGTGACAGACTCCTCAGACTTCCATCTTCCAGAATGATGATGGGTAATTCTGTGGTTTATATGTCACCCAACCTGTGGCATTTTGTTATAGCCTCCCCAAAGAACTGACATGTGAATGCACAAACTTCTCGTGCCCACAGCTTTGCTGGAGTCTCAAGGAAGACTGTGGACTGGTGGTCCTTGCACATGTGTCACATGGTAACCCAAGTGCCTGCATGTGTGCACAGCCCATAGCCGTGTCCTCATGCCCAGAAACCTCCAGGAACATCATTAACAAGCTTCTCTCATCCTTCCTCTTTACAAAAATAAAAACTTCAAAAACTCCATCATCCATTTAGTCACTCTGAAAAGTAAATCTTAGAGCCTGAGAATGTCAGAGTGCTAGTTAAATTTTTAATCAACTCTGAAGGAGAGTGTGGACAAAGACTTTTTCAAAGGTGAGTGGCTGCTGACAGGCTCAGAAGCAGCTGTCAAAGGGACGCCTGTGGGCAGGTCTCTGCCTCTTTGGCCTCAAGTAAAAATGGAGACTCCAGGGCTAACCCACGGTGGGGTCCTCAAGGCTCACCTATTTGTGTTTAGGCCTCTGCAGGATGCTGTGGGGAAACTAAGAGACACTGGAGCCATTAGGCAGGGAAGCAAGGTCTCGGGAACTCTCGGGCAGAATAACATCTGGAGAATACCTAATTCAAGGGGTGCCCTCTCCTAGCTCACCCCTCAAGTTCAGGCTCAGCTCCCCAGATGGAAGGGACCAGCTTGAGCCAGACAGCCTCCGGGAGATGGGTGTGGCTTGCCAGATGCCAATCAGCCTGTTTACTGCAAGACCCTGCTGCCCAAGAAGGAAGCACCAAACCAGACTCCTCCCAGTGGAGCCTTACCCCTGCCTTGGAGGTGCCCCCCTACTTTCTAGCTGTTCAGTTCCGGCTCCTATCAGGACTGGAAGGCCCATCAGGCGCTCTGCTTTTTTAAATCCCATCTCCGGCTTTATCTTTTTTTCTTATGGATTATTTCAGATTTTTTATTTTCCTAGGCGACTCACACCTCCTGGGCAGGAACCTGCTCTGATGGTTTCAGTCGGGGCCATGGGTTTTAACAGGATTCCTGTGCAATGATTCTCAACGCACAGCTCCAGCCAGACTCACCCCCAACCCCAACTGTGTACCTCGCCGTCTAGTCGGCATCTCCACTTAAAGTCTAACAGCCACCCAAACTCACTATTTTGTTCAGCTTTTTTGCTGCTTTGACTAGAAGACCCAACTAGAACAACTGTAGGAGGGGAAAAGTTCATGTAGGGCTCACAATTTCAGAGATCTCGGTCCACAGAAGGCTGGCTCCATCCCTTGGGGCTGGAGATGAGGTAGATCATGAGGGAAGAGTATGGTGGAGGGAAGCAGCTCACGTGATGATCAGGAAGATAGAGACAAAGACTCCACTGGCCAGATACAAACTCCAAAAGTGCACCCCCAGGGACCTGCCTCCTCCAGCCACACCCTGCCTGGCCTTTGGTGACCACTCAGTGAATCAAATCAGGGGATTAACTCACTGATTGGGTTAAGATTCTCATAACTCAATCATTTCCCCTCTGAATCTTCTGGCATTGTCTCACACATGAGCTTTCAGGGACAACTGACATCCGAGCCCTAACATTCCCCCCCCCCCCCGGCTCCCAAACTCATGCTCATCCCACAGAGCAAAATAGATTTGGTCCATTCACAAGAGCCCCCCTAGTCTCAATGATTCAAGATTGGCCAAAACTTCAAGTCCGCGGTCTCCTCTGAGACTCGGGGCGAGCTTGCTTAGCGAGCTCCTGTATAAAGCAAAAGTGACTTACAAATACCCAAAATATAAAGGTTCAGAGTAAACATTCCCATTCACAAAAACAGGGGCACAGAAAGAAGGAATGGGACCAAAGCAAGAATGACATCAGCTGGTCAAGTAAGTCCCGTAGCTCCACAGATCTGGCATCTGGGGCTCCTGTGGCCTTACTGGTTGCAGCCCAGGTGGCCTTTCTGTTGGCTTGTCTTGCTCCATTCCTGAAGCCTTTCTCAGCAGCTGTTCCATGGTACCAGCATTTCTTAATCCTGGGGTCTCTGCTGCAGCTCTGACAGCCTCACCCCTCCATGCACTGCCCTCTCAGGAGGTGCCCATGGGGACTCCAACCCTGCTGCACTCGCCTGGCCTCCCAGGCCTTCCTTTGACATCTTGGTGCAAGCCTCCATGACCTCCTAACTGCAGCATCCTGCATTCCTGCAGAACCAGCACCACTTGGTTGAGGCCAAGGTCTGCTGCCATCCTGTGCAGTCTCCAAACCTCCAGGGACCCTGGCTGCAGGGGCCTCGCAGTGTCTGGATGGCTGAGCATGTTGAAAAACTTCTTCCTAGGACCCCCTATGCAAGAAGCTGCCCCACTGATTTCTTCAAGAGAATTTTTACTTCCTCTAGTTTGAGATAAGTATGGTATTGCCAGCTCTTGAAATGCCCTCAAACCATCTTTTTTATCATCTCTGGGTAGAGTCTCCAGCACTGTGTTAGTGGCTACAATCTCTAACAACTGCATCTTCCTTGGACGGAGTTTCACTTTAATTTTCAAGTCCAAGTTTTTCAAATCTTTCTGCTCTGCTTTCTGCTCCTGGAAAATCACCATAAATTTGGCCAAAAAAGCCACCAGCAATACCCATGGCACTGCCTGAATACGACACTGTCTAGAAATCTCTTCCACCAGATTAAGAAACCCATTGCTTTTAAAATCAACCTCACAAAAAGTTGTGGACACGGCAAAATGCAGACTGCTTTTCGGCTAGAACATAACACGAATGGACTCTAATCCAATTACCAACAGTGTCCTCCTTTTCCTCTAAACCCTCTTGACCCCCGTCTTCACTATTGGCACCTGGTCTTCTGGGCTCCCACCAGCATTGGCCATTAAGCTCAGCTTACAACCAACCTAAAGTATTTCCAGCTTGCACTGCTAAGCATCTCAAAATTCCTCCCAATTCCAAAAAGCTCCAAAAGCTTCTGAAACACGCGGTCAGGTCAGTCACAGCAACGAGGCCACTTCTGAGTGCCAGTTTCTGTTTCAGTAGCTGTTTTGATGCTGTGACTAGAAAACCTGACAAGAACTTTAGAGGAGGACAAGATTATTCTGGGTCCCACAGTTTCAGAGGTCTCAATCCACAGACAGCGGGTTCCTTGCTCTGTGCTCCAGGCGAGGCTGAATATCGGGGTGGCAGAGGGGAGCAGCTCACATGGTGACCAGGAGCCGAGTAAGGTCTCCACTCACCAGACACAACACCTGTGCCACAGAGGCACGCCCCCATGACCCACCTCCTCCAGCCACACCCTGCCCACCCTCAGTTACCACTCAGTCCCTTCAGGGGATGGATTCATGGATTGGGTTAAGGCTGTCAATCATGATTCTCCTCTAAACCTCCTTCCCCCTCTCACTCAGGAGCTTTGGGGAAACTCCTAATATCTAAACCATGACACTCTCCCTCCATGACCAACTTGCGGACCTTCCCAGTCCTGCCCCGTGGCCCTCCTCCTCTCAGCCAACCACAGCACCACCTTGGAGCAGATCAGCCCTGAGCCTCTGCACCCTCCTGACTCATCTTCTCTCACGTCCAGTCCTTCAACAAATCCCGTTGGCCCCACCCAGAATGGGACCCCTTCTTGCCTCCTCTGCCCTGGTCTGAGCCATGGCTGTCTCTGTCCTAGATCCTGCAATGGCTTCCACCTGGGTCCCCCTGCTTCCATCCTCACCTGTCCTGGGTCTGGTCTCAATTCAGCACCTGGACAGAGCCCGTTAAAGCTCAGATTGAGCCACATGCTCCTCCATTAAAACTCTGCAATGGCTTCTCACCCACAGAGCAAAACTGGAAGTCCCTTAAGGCCTCCGAGTTCCAGCTAAGGGCACATCACCTTCCTCACTCTCCTAGTACCTCTGTTCTCTCCCCACGGCTCTACATTCTGTGGCCATACTGGACGCCTGCCACTCTCCACAGGTGCCAGGCAAGCTCCTGCCGCAGGACCTTAGCATAGGCTACCATTTCCTCTGCCTGCCGAGCAGGTAAGGGATGGGTAACGGTGAACTCCTGAGGATGTGGGAATAAATCACCCGGGGTGCCCCCTGGAGAAAGTGAGTGCTCAAGCCCAGGTTTCTAACCAGTGATGGTCAGAAGTTGAGCGACTGAGAATGGAGGGAGTCGTGGGGGAATGGCAGGCAGGATGGTCACCAACGCCATCCTGCTTCACGAGGTCCAAGCACTATACAGAAGGCTTTGTGGGTATTTGACATATCATTTAATTCTCAAATAAGCCCAGCATAGCTTCACTCGCATCTCATCAATGAGAAAAACCAAGGTTCAGGGAGTTCAAGCAATTTGTGGAGACAGACTCATCAGTGGGTGACGGAGCTGGAATTCCAACAAGTGCCCCCGGAGCTTGGTTCCTCCGTGGCCTTAGTTTTATATATTTTTATTCTTACTACATATAACTCCTCTAGAAGAAACATACATTAATTCTGAAATAAAAACATCAAAAGTCCCTCCCCCCATTAAAATAAATCCAAGGACACAAATCACTCTTCAGTGCTAAAGAGGAAAAGATCAGTGCTGCCATTTCACAGAGGAGAGTAAGTGAAATATCAGGGTCAGACCTGATTGAATTCAATCCTTTGAAATAGCATCCGACAGAGCGGCAGATATCCCATTTATAAAACACCCCGTCCCCATGGTGATCGTCCCTTTGAGGACACCATACACGTGGCCATTGGGTACCAAGCATGTAAAGAAGGGACTCGTGGGAAGAATGGCAGAAGGTATTTAAAGGGAGGTTTATTTGAGGGGTGGGGCTGACCACTGAGCCCCTTCCCCAGTCCCACTTTGTATTTTCTTTAGAGACAGGATCTCGCCGAATTGCTTAGCATCTCACCTTTGCTGAGGCTGGCTTTGAACTCACCATCCTCCTGTCTCGGCCTCCCTTTAGGGAAGTTTTAACCCAGGACGACGCACCCATCAATGAATAACTGGAAGCCCCTCCCCCAGGAAGGACCCAAACCGCCCCACCCCTTTCCAGCCAGAGAAGGGGGCCCAGGGCCCAGGGGAGAGCTCACCTGGAACGTTGTGGATGGTGATGGCCAGGATGAGCAGCAGGATCCTCCTCCAGCTGCTGCCGCTTGGCTGGGCTGGGCTCCCGTGGGAAGGCGCCAGGTGGGCAGGGCCCTCGGGAAGGCTGGTGGCCGCGGCCTTCCTCCTCTGATAAGCCTCGCCGTTCTCGCTCTTGTCTGAATAAAGAGAGCAGCGGGGAAAGAGGCTTTGAAAATGTGCAGGCGGACCCCCGAGCAAGGGGCCCAAGAGGAAGCGCCCAGCAGACTGCTTCCAGACTGCGGCAGACCCGTCGTCCTGACGGCCATTCGCCCCCTCACACAGTCATCCAGCTAACACCCTTCAAATGCACCTTCAGGGCCCAGGCAGAGGTACTAGGAAGGTGAGGAAGATGAAGATGGGCCCCCACGGTGCCCGTGTGAGACCCTCCAACAAGGAGCACAAATTCTGGAACCAAATCATGTGGTTTGCTTCCTGACGGCCTCTCCTAGCTGTGTGGCACTAAAATAGGTGTCAACCTCTCTGTGCTGAGTTTCTGACTCATAATAAAGCAACAACAGTACAGATTTCAACGTGGTTCTACAAGGATTCAGTGAGGGAATGCAGAAGGTTCCGTGTTGATCGCTATTGTGGGTGCTGTTCTCCCTCTCCTCCAGCCCTGTGGCCCTACCCCTTCCTTGGTCACCCGCCTCACAGGGACCAATTTAGGTGCCAGACTCAGCCCATCACACTCCCTCCCCAGGGAGACAAGGTGACTCCCGTGCTGTTGGGGGGACTGGAAAGTCAGGTGACAAGGGCAGCTATGCCCAGATGGACCGAGGTGGCAGGTGGACATCAGCCAGCAGGGAAGGGAGGCTGCGCTGAACCCTGGAGGCAGAGAGACAGCTGCCCAGCTCCCGCGGGACACAGGGGCCAGCTCACCACCCAGCCCTGGGGTGTCGGGCGCCGACCTCCCTGTACAGACTCCCTCTTTGGTTGATTTTGGGTTCTTTCCTGGACCTGCACCCCCAGGCACCCCAGGTTATTCCTCTCTACCCCCCACCAGGGAGGGGGCGGGCTGAATCGGGGACAAGGAGGCGGCAGAGCATCAGGCTCTGGCTCCCAGGGTGGCACAGCTGTGGGGGCTCCACTGTGATGGGCAGGGGAGCCTGGTGGGCTTCATCGGCTGTCAGACAGGTGCCCAGAGCACACCGCATGGCCCCGGGCAGCACTCAGCCCTGCGCCTTCTCTCAGAGGATGTGGTTTCCCTTTCTGGTGGCCCTGGATGGCACCAGGGCCTTCTGCCTACTGGGCCGGCGCTCTGCCCCAGAGCCACACCCCAGCCCTCCCAAGGGCTCATCAGTGCCCTTCACTCTCGAGTGTCCCGTCTGGGGGATCCACTCTGTGTCCCTGGCTGTGGCACGTGCAGAAGCCTTGTGTGTGGGCTTGCCAGGGACAGCGTGACAGCCCTCGCCGGGGACCCTGGAGTGCAGACACTCCACTCACAGGACGTCCAGGGAAGGAACCGCTCCACCTGAGCCAGGAGCTGGAGGAAAACTGTCTCAAGAAACAGGAGCCACCTGAGCCTCCTTGGCCTCCACTGGACCGTGGGCAGGTGGGTGGCCCAGCCCCTGTCCCCAGGGCACTGAGGCTGGGTTTGACTCATCCCCTGGGGCTCTGCTTTAAAGAGCAGATCCCAGCACAGGAACTAAGTGCACCTGGGATTCCCTTCAGGTGACCTGCCCAGCAAGACAGGAACGACAGGAACGCTGCTGCTCTGTATTTCAAAGACAATAAAAGGGGAGACACTCCCTTCTTTTGAAGATCATTGTGTCTCCTGGAATCCAGCAAATGCAGCTCGAAGACCAAGAAGGTACCAAAGCAGGTGGACCCCCTGCTGCTGGGCTCTCAGCCAGCTGGCCCGCTCGGTGCCAGCCTGCAGTGGCCAGAAGGCCCAGCTCACAGCACTGGCCCCTGGAGAATGTGACCATCTCGAGTGGACAGCCACTGCTCTCAGGCAACACACCACACGTGAGGAGGTGTGCACACACTGATACGTGCATGTGGGCACCTGTGAGTGGCCCGTGGGACCCTCTTTCTGGAGGGGACACCAGGCAGTCCCTTGCCTTTTGCACGTGTGTGTTTCAGTTACACATGGGTCGGGAGGGGACTGGAGGAGACTCAGGGGCTGGTGGGGAGATGACTAAGCACTCAGCAAGCCCAAGAGTACAGCAAGCCCAAGAGCACGGCGCCCACAGCAGCGCGCTCAGCTCTCTCCTGGGTTGAGCTCCCCACGTCCCCTCTAAGTGCACTGGCCGGCCTAACTGCTCTTTAAGTGGCAGCTGATTGTTTTTTGCTCTTTATCTTTTCCTTTACAGATTTTATAACTCGAGAGCCGACAGACAGGAAGGCAGGTAAACTCCTTACATCTGGGGACCAGGAACGCACACTCTGTAGCAAGCCTAGGGCTGCACTTGCCATCACCGATGTCACAAGAACATCTGACCCCAGATCCAGGCAGGCGATACACAGAAAGCCACAAAGGTGGGCGGAGCCACTGGCAGGGCCAGCCCCCCACTGTGTCCAACAGGGACAGGGAGCCGCGTGAAGAATTATTAACCAAAGCGAAGACGTGCTCCTGGGCTCGAGGTCCAACACGTGAAGACTGACATCCATGTCTTCCCTTGAGGCACACGGGAGGGCGGGACACCCAAGGCCCTCGTGAAAGTTAAATAAGCCACCACCTGGTAGCAGCCACTCATGAGTCTGCAAGGAGGAAGCCTGGTCCAAATGAATCGTCATGGACAGCCAGGTGCACCTGGAGCAGCCCACCTTCCTGGTAGGGCTACTTGGAGCACCGCCTGTGGGCAGAGGATGACCAGTGTGGGGGGCTGAGTGCCCATGGGCGTGTGCCAAAGGGGAGTGACGAGGACCACACGACAGTTCCTGAAAACAGGGGGCGGGGCCTTGCCACTGCACGTGTGGTCCCGTAGGCACAACCACCTCAGAGGCTGGGAATCCCTGCCCTGTTAGGTGCTGGCCCCGAGATCCTCCCCAGTGGTGCCAAGTCATCTTGAAGGACAAGGTCACAACCCACTCTCCAGCAGGGCATACACACGCGATTTTGAAACAACACTCGACTCCTTGTGGATTGGAGAACCTCAGGCTGGGAATATCGTGGGAGTCAAATTCCCCTGCAGTGGTGACTGTCCCTCATCATGGGTGGACACAGGCGTATGAGCACAATGTCCCTGGGACAGTGGTACTATGTAAGTCCATCTCTGGAGACGGATGCTCAGGCCTCCAACAAGACCTGGCAGTGCTAATTAACCCGTCAGCAGCTGAGGGGAGGGGGGGAGCTAATTAACCCATCAGCAGCACCGCCAGCCGCCACTGGAGGAGATTGGGCTGGATCAGCACAAGGAGGCGAATATTCAACTGCCAAGTGCAGACAACTCCCCAGGAAGATACTTCCTTTCTAAACCCCTGGTGTGAAAGATACAATGAAGAGAAGCCTGCTGTGTTCACTATGGACCAGGGGCGCACAAACCTCGCCCCAGGGCCAATCAAAGGCAGGGAAGACGAGCGTCTGATCACTGTCTTCTTTCCTTCTTGTTGCCCAGAGAATCAGCATCATTTAGGGGGAGAAACAGAATTACCAACGTGAGTTGCAAGGACGTTTGCAGAGAATTTGGTTTTGGTCTTTAATTATAAATGGGATTAGAAGGACTTTCCTTATGACTATCACCGAATTTGAACATGACGTGATTACTCAACAGTGGCTCGTGTGGACCATGCATCTAAGAAACTAAGGCCCATGGACACCGTCTTGACTGTCACATGGAAACTTGAGGCGGAGCCAGGGAAGCTCTCCTGATCCCAGCAGAAGACACCCTCATTCCAAGACACCCCAAACTAAAGCCCACGACAGTCTCCAAACTATCCACAGCTGCCACCATTCCCTTTTGGCAGAGCTATAATAATATAACTCCATTGAAGCGTATTTTCCAGAGAGAACAGGGCCCTGGAGACCTAATGCAGTTGCTTTCATCTGTCCAGCTCATGCATGGTGACGCTCTGTGAGTCAGTGACGCCGTGGTCGGGGGAACTGACAAGGGACCCCACTGTCTGCCATTAGCCATAAAGCTGCACTTGGGAGATGCAGACTCTGTGCCTCAGTTTCCTTATTGTGTAAAATGGGACCAATGAGTCATTCCTACTTAGTGAGGTTGTGAGTTAAAACATGTGGGCGCACTGTCCAAACGCTAGGCTCACAGACCACAATTCTTGCTACAGTTTCCTATTCTGCTGTTTCACTTTAAACTATGGAAATATTTTCTAAATGTCTTAGTTTCTGCGACTCTGACTTGTAATGGCTCTAGAGCATTTACTTATATGAACCCATTATTTGCAAAACAGTTTCTTTTCCTCTTCACGTTCAGTCGTCTTTTTCTCTCCCAAGTGATAAAAAATGCAGTACCAGTCTCAGGCCACTTGGGGGCATACTCTTTCTGTCCCTCCCACTCGTAATGGGAATCCACTTGGAAAAGCTGCTTCTACATGACATCAGGCACTGGTTCTTTGTATTACAACTTCATGAATCATACATGCCACTGGGACATGTAAAGTGGGCTGAACCTACCCCAGGAAATGGAGCTCAGCACATGGGGAGCTGTTCTTCCTGTAGAGGGGGGGAATCTGCACAAAGACCCTTAATTCTTTCATGCATCTGGTTGTAACTAAATACCCAGCAGCAATTCATTTCCTAAAACCGAACCACGGGGAGCTGTATCCCATGTGTATTTTACAAATGCAAAGGCAAGTGCATGCATTTAAAAATGATCAAGTGAAAATCCTCCCAATTAATCCCTTGTCCCACTTCCACGTTTAATTGCTTCTTCAAATTAATTTCTGCCTGGCCTTTGCAGAAAAGGGGAGGCCTTCCACAAAAATGGAGACAAAAAAATGAAAGAAGTTGATTCTTAACTTTTGATCTTCTGGAGGGTGTTAGTACTTCTACTGGCTCAAAGAACAACATGGATTTTTTTTTTAAAGGGGTGATTTTGACTCTCCAATACTTTTGCCTTAAACTTGGTCTTTAGAACCCAGTGGGAACTTGAGCCTGTGGCCCGACTGTCAGGCACAGGGAAGGTGGGCTGGCTTGCAGAATGGCCAGAAACACAGTCTCTGGCTGAGATGGTAGAAAGGGGGAAGCAGACTGCCGCTGATGCCTTCCCCAGAAAACCCCTTGCTTCTCTGAGTCTTACCAGGACCTAGCAGTGTCCTCAAATCCTCCAGGACCCTTGGAACTACTAATACCTGGGGGCAAATGGAAAGTCCAGCCTAAAACCAACAGCAGAGCATTTCATTGTGATACACGTAATGGGCAGGGCTGGGTGGCTGCTCTACCCACTCATCTGGCCATTGGGCCAGTGACTCACAAAAAGCATCCTTGTCCTTAAGCTTGCTTATGCAAAAGTAGAAATGCATGCTAAAGCAACCTTGGGAACCTAGAAGATTACAGAAGAAAATGCAGATCACCAAGCATTGCACCATCCTCAAAATAATGATAGTTCCAGGTTGGTGCATTTCCTAATCCACCTTCTCAGGCAGTTTTATGGGACTGAGATGTCACCTTGCACAACAGCAGACAGCTTTGTGTTCTCACTAAATGCAACATAAGAATTTCCCCCATATGATTAAACACCCTTGTGTGTGTGTTTCAAGTGATACAGAGTCTTACCTACATTATCATACCACTGGGTATTTCAACTGCTTCTAAAATTATTTTTTTCTTATAAATTTCACTGCAAAAACTTTAACCAGGACAAACAATCAGAAATCTGGACAAAGTTCCCAGAAGTTGAACTGCTGGCTAAAGGGCCTTGCTGCATTTTTCTAATTAACTTCCTGAAGACTCAGTGGTTTGCAAGCCCATGGTAGAGTTCTCAAGTTCTCATCAGTTATTTCTTAGCACTGGGTACTTCTCATGTAAAAATGAGTGTATTCATTTATGGAGCAAATGATGTCTCCCTTAATTTGTATTTCTTTGACTATAAGAAAAGTTGGACATTTTTCAGAGTTTCAGAGGCTTATTTCTTCCCTCTTTTCCCTTGGTCCAAATGAGTCCTCTTTTAAGTAACAATAACATGATTAGCTAATTCCTTACAGATGGGTAATTTTCCTGCTATCCACTTAGGTTTGTCAGTGACTAATGAGTCCTGGCTGGGAGCAGCAGGTCTTATTGCACATCAGACTCATGTACCCACCTGTCTGGGTTGGAGTCTCAGTCCCTTTTTGAGTTTTTTTTTTTTTTTTTAATGTGATCTGCTTTACTTGTAACTCTATATGGTATGGTCGTGAAGACTAATTTTCTCAGATCATTTTCTCTCTCAATATTGAAACTTCACTCCTTTCAAAAGCAGGAGATGGGTGAATATCTTCCCCTTCCACCCCCTCCCCAAGCCTTGGGATTCTTAAAAGCTAGACAGCAGCATTGCAAACCATGCAAGGGGAGAAAGAATCTATTATGAGCACAGTCCTTGCCACAGATGCCAGATGGAAATTAAAAGACAGGATATATCCTGTCATGTACAAATTTCAGATTTAATTTTTTTCATAAGTATATCCCAAATATTACATGGGATATACTTACACTAAGAAGTATTTATTGTGTTTTTGAAATTCAAATTTAACTAGGTATGCTGTGTTTTATCTGATACCCCCAACTGTGCCTGGATTCTATGGGGCAAGAGGAGCTGGGCAAACTGCACTCTACTGGGAAAACAGCCACATGCTCGTCTCCAGGTAGACTCCATTGAGGATGCACTGCATGCACCGTGTGTAGCCTTGGGCAGGAAAAGATCCCACGGGAGAGCACAGAGACTTTGTGGGAAGCTAACTGAAGTATTTATTATGCTCAGTTTCTGAGCTTTAGGCAAAGAGGCACCCAGAGCTTAAGAAACATGATCATGAACTTATTTTCAATCTTCCTAACTATAATGCACATTGCCATTCATCACTCTAATGGTCAGAGGCCACGTGATTATCAGAAGGCCAAACGCTGCCTGTGTAAGGGCTGATTCAATTTCCTCATCTTCTCTGTAAGTACGTGTTTTCCCAGGCACTGCAAGTCACCTAGGCCTTACCTTACATGCTTATGAATAAGCAATTGCTTAGCGACGACGCAGATACAAATAGAGCTGCATAATTGGCGAAAATTAAACGAACATCAGAAGAAGAGACGGGTTCACTATTAATGAAAGATTTCTCATCCATTAAGCACCACCCACTAACAATGTTCCTCGTTCCAAGTATTTGGGGAAAAAACAATTTCTACCTTCAGGCAACAGAACCAAAATGTCCAATAATTAAAGGTCCACCTACCTGGTCTGCGGTTCTATTTTGAAGGCACAAACTTGCCGTTTGGTAAACATGAACTCATTCCTGGTGAATTAACTGTGGTCTAAAAATAAATCCTGGGTGGGCGCCCCAGGGCTGCCGCCCTGGTTCTTCCCTGCCCACCCTGAGCGTGCATGGTCAGTACAAATGCCCCATGAGGGAGGGGCCCTGGGAGTTTTTGCAGGACCCACCAGCAAAGAGCGTCTGCTTCAAAAAGTCCCTGGACACTCACTGGCAAAAGACATTTTGGAGAAGGCCCAAGTTGTGAGGGTTTTGAGGACGACTCCCAACATCCCCCAGAAAGATGGGAAGCGCCCCTTAACTTACACAGCTGCAACTTCTCGGTCAAAGAGAAGATGGGTAAGAAGTATTTATTAAGAGAACTGTGCCCACTTCGGAGCTCACGTCCAGCTGTGACCTAACTGTCCTTCAGCTCGCTCTCCCCAGTGGGGTACACTGTCCCCTAGCTGCCTCTAATTTTGAGAATGAGGACTGTCAGCTACACACTGAATCTCCAAAAGCAGAGCAGGGACCCTCCCACGGCAGTGTCAAGGCAGAGCTTGAAAATGCAGATTCCGGGGCCCCTCCCTGGAGCTACTAAATTAGGATCTTCTCGTGAGACACCAAGAAGTCTGCACTGTACAAGCCATGTCCCCGTCCCCCCCCCACCCATCCCAAGGCACCTGTGACCCAGACTAGACTTTGAAAATTAATATTTTAGACCACCCAACTTCAAGTCAGTCCAGGTACTCCCTCAGCATCCATGTATTCTTCAGTCCAATTCGGTAACAGGGAGACACCTGAGCCTGCCTTGCATGTGGACACCTGGGATGTGCAGGATTCTCTCAGAAATCTCTCTGAATTCTTCCAGTGGGGAAGGCCAAGGAATTTGAGACAGGAGGGCAAAAAGTCATTGAGCTGCCTTGACAGGAACCGCTGTTTTCTTGTATCAAATAAGAATCTGAGCCATTGCAAGGGCACAGGACAGGAAATGAAACCACGGCACAGGAACTGAGAGGAAAAGCCCCCAAGCCAAGGCACTCCCTGCCCGCGTCCACATGTCCAGTCCACCGCTTGGCCATCATCTCCTGCTCCCTCTCCCGTCCTGCGTGGTGGTCGCTAGGAATCATTGACGATGTCAATGAACTGATGGTCCTTTAACTGAGAGTTCACCTGCTGCCGGGGTTTGCTTGCAGTACTGAGTTCTATCAGCTGCAGTAGGAGCAAGAGCATTTCTTTTGCCCAAAGTCACAAAAGGAACATGTAGAACTAAAAGGTTTGAGCCACACTAAAATGCCACAGAGGCTTCCTGGCTCCAGGTTTTCCTGTGATTTAGGTTGTGAACTATGGATGCCAAGCCCAGGGAAGTACAGGAAGGAAGGGAAGGAGGGAGAGAAAGAAGGGGGGAGGGAGGAAGAGAGAAAGATAGGTGGGGGCCCACAGACAGGTTTTGCTCGTCTTAATTGGAAGGAGGCCAGGGGACCTGAGGCTTTAGCTGGAGTGTGAAGAGGACAGAAGTCCAGGCCAGCCTGGGCACGGAGCTCTCAGTCACTTGCTCTTGGGCAGCGACTGAGAGGCTCCCAGGACACCCCAGGAACACCCCACCTTAGAACCCAGACAGGGTCATGGGGGTCAGGACTTCCTGCCTCAAAGACAAAAGGCCATCGTGACTCTCCGCACGGCCAGCCTACCCATTTGCTGGATGTCAAATGCCTGCACTCAGCCGTCAACACTGAATGCCACGCCCACTTCCTGGGTGGAACCACCATCCAACTGCCCTGAGGTCCAGCAGACTGGCCAAGCCAGCATCACCTGTTGCTGAAGAGACACGAAGAAAGGCAAGTTCCGCAGGTCCAGCATCCATCCCGAAGGAGAGAAGGGGATTCCCAAGCATAGCCAGGGGCTTGGGAGAGGGAGGGAAGGGGAAGTGGGGGCAGCCAACACGGGAGCCTTGTTCATGACCTTTAGACATCCATGCCTTCTAAGTACATTGAATTTGGGCCTGAAGTTGAGGCTCAGCGGTAGAGTACTTGCCTAGCACTTGCGAGGCCCTGGGTTGGATCCTCAGCACCACATAAAGATATTGTGTCCATCTACAACTAAAAAATAAATATAAAAAAATACGTTGAATTTATCCCAGATCTTCCCCTCCCTTTAGAAAGATATAATCGAAATAGAATTCCCCAGCCAAGTCTACCTCCAGTTTTCCGGAACAGTCCTACCTAAAGGTCTTAGCTTCTTCCAACTGTTCATGAGCCTAGTTAGGCAGAGTCCAGGGCACCTTCCCATGTGGACATCCTCCCAACCTAGGCAGCCCCAGTCTCTGAGTCAGCCTACTTAAGCCATCCCTCAGGCCAACTCCACAGCCCCAGGAGAACATGGGTACTTCCAACACTAATGTTCACAGAATCCTGCTCCAGTCTGAACTCCCAAGGGCTCCAGGGACAGCACATTACAACTGCTCACAGGATAAAAATATCCACCCCATGAGGATCAAATTCACTTGCCCAGATAATACGATGTGTCTTGGTGCTCCCAAATAAAATGCATTATTTTTCCTTGAGGTTCTTTAAAATACTCTCTCTACTTTTTTAAGAGATGGGATTTCATGTGTTTTCCAGGCTGGCCCCAAACTCCTGGGCTCAAGCAATCCCCTTGCTTCAGCCTCCTGGGCAGCAGGGACCACAGGTGCATACCATGGCACCTGAATAAATTATATTTTGATAATATAAAAACCTCTATGCTTTAGAGAAATTTTAGGAACTACTGAGAAGCACAAAGAAAAGCTAAGAATCACCACCCACTGATAGCCATTTTCTAAACATGAACAATTTAAAAAAATTTTTTTTATACAGCATGCATGCCTGTACAGTCAAACACACATACACCACACACACAGCTTTCCAACTGGATTTGAGTTGTGATTTTACACAGCAGTAAACAAGGACATCACTAATTGTCCTCCTGTATCAGTGGTTCTCAGCTAAATTTCCTTTAGTTATGAGAGGTCAAGAGCAGCAACAGCAGGATTTCCAGTAGCCAAATGGAGAATTGAAAATACAGACTTTTTTTTCCCCTCCTAGATTAAAAGGATATGTGTTCATTGTCTAAATTACTTCAAAGTCAGGCACAACCAGCTACCTCTCAGTTCTCTAGTGAGTTGAGCTGCTGAGAATGATGGAATAGAGTTGGACAGGAATTATAAACGGCCACTTAAAACTTGGCCAAATGTTGCATGAACTTCAAAGGGCTAATACATCTGAGATATCTGGGGCATCAATGTCGCCGTGATGAGCCGTTTCTGAGCCTTTCGTCCTCTGGGTGCAGCTTGAATGGCAAATGAGAAACAAGTGGGAAGGACGATCTCTTTGTTGCAGCCTGACTTCTCATAATATTTAAGTTTTCAAGTGCATCTTCTATTGGTTGTCTGTCTCTAGGACTCCACCTTTTGTCCATAAATACCACGAGGGAACGGCTGGAATCTGTTCTGTTCACAATTGTGCATGCACAGGACTTGCACATTGTAGGCCTTCAAATATCAGTGAAATGAATCATGGAAGCCAATGGATGCTTCTTCCTGGGAATGTGTGTACTTCCAGGGAGTTTATGATCTTCAAGGTTAAGAATCTCATTCCACAATATCCTTATGTCATTGCTAGACAGACATTTATCCAAAGGCCTCTCTTACAGACATATAAATCAAAGGTCAGGAAACCTACCAGATGGTAAAATGCTAGACTTCATAGGACAGCTCCTTGACTCTGCTGATGTTGAACCAAGATATTCACAGACAATCCATAAAGGCATTGGAAAACTATAAAGACAAGAAGTGGGCCAGATTTGGCTTGTAGGTTATATTTTGCTGAACCTGATACAGATCCATAGAGCAGGACTTTCAAGATCCCTTTGGGCATCAGTGGAATCATCCCCCAAACTTTCTGCATCCAAAGAATTTAACTGCACAGGTTCACCTGCAAGTGGGCTTTCCACAAGGATCACAGGCCACAGCCCTTTCCTGGATGAAGTGGAGTGCGTCTCTACCACAGAGACTGAGCAATGAGGCACAGACACCTGGTTCTTCCAGGTTAAAAAGCTGCCCCATTAGTAGAAGCTAGGCGGCTGGGAAGGTGAGGCCTCCTGGGGTGGACATTCAGGGTTGGGTGTGCTCACATCTAATCAGTATGGATTTAGGAGGAGCAATTAGCATATCATTGAGATGCAAATAATTTACACATTATGTAAATGACTACATGTTTGTTTCAGAAAGTTTGTTTTCTTAATTAGCTATATCTTCCCCTGCAATGTTTTCATGCTATTAATCTAATCAAGCAGCATCATAAATATTGTGAAAACTTTACCCCAGGCATCCCTTCCTGCTGTTAGAAAGGAAAAACAACAAACTCTACAAGAACAAGGTCCCAACTACTAAAGAATAACCCTCCTCCCAACTCGGGTGCTGGGTGTTCTCTGTGACACAGCGTACAGTCAGATGGCACTTAAGTAAACTTCTGCCAGGCTCTGAGCTGGGGCAGGGGCGAGCACAGGGCTTGGAGAAGCAGGCCGTGGGAGTTGCCGGCTGACTGGCCAGTCTCTCGGCTCTTTTGCCGTCACTACCTCCCGGTTCCCTGGGCCCCCCGATTCCTGTTCCAACCCACCATTTGCTGGCTCTCTGGGGACGTCATTTGATATCCTGAGCCTCAGTTTCCACATATGCCCAGCGGGGCTAATAACATTACCCACACTGTAGGGTTTGGTGAAGAGCAGACAGTAACCAGGACCTGCCTAACCAGCACCACACCAAGCACGTTTCCACTACAAACTTACAATGCATTTATAAGTTATAAAAGTTAAGACTAACAGTGTGCCTAGTGCAGCTCGTCTATTCTTGACGTAAATGCCAAAGGGCAGGAGGCCCGTGGCAGAGGGGAAAAAAAAAAAAAAAAAAAAAAACAGATTGTAATAGGATTTGGTGCAGAATTGTCAAGTACCATTCAAATCCCAAATCTCCACATTAGCAGAGCAGAACTGTGGCTTGGCTGTAATATGAACACTTTAAAATTCCACAATCATGTTGACATTTTCAAGTTTCAGAAAGGATTGCCTTCTGCTAAAGATAATAGAGACCTTCAGTCAATAAAAAGAGGTGCTGCCGCCCTTTAAGATACTCTATACCACTTGGGAATACAAAGTAACTTTTCTCTTTTTTCCCCCCAAAAGAGTTTGTAGTGTACTTAGGGTAACCCTGATACAAGTTTGTACTTCCTAAAGTGTGTTACCACCAGGGAGGTAAGAATATGGTAGGCCAACGGCCTCCCTGAAACACACTGGCCACCTGCTTATCATCCAGAGTAGAGGGGATGGATAGATGGATACACAGATGCATAAATGGATGATGTGTGTACACACCTAAATACATAAATATAGGCATGATTTATATACAAAATATATTCATTTGCTACTTTGTTAAGCCATTTTGTTTCCCAATAAATTTCAAAAAGTCAAATTATATATGTATATATATATTTTTTAAATGAGTCTGAAGGGAAATACAGTGGCTTAATAAAATAGTATCAGATGGCCAATTGCTGGGAAGAACAAGTGGGTTTGCCCACGGACAAGGTCAGAAGGAAATGGACAGGAGAAGAGGCCGTCTCTGAAGGGAAGAAACGATCGACCCATTGGAGCACAGCGGCCAACAGGGGAAACACGTATTTCTCTACCCATTTTCACGGAGTTGGAGACCTCTGCATTTTCAAAGATGTCCATCCACCCACTCAATCCAAGGGAGGCCAGCGAGATGCCCAGGTGACCTGGAGAGGGCTCTACCCAGATTCCAGTGCAGCAAGGCAGAATTGTGAGCCTTCCACTTTCTGAGCCAGACACGCTGGGTCAGAAGGGAGCTGGCAGGAGACTGTGCTGACCTGAGGTTTCTTGGAGCCAACAGAGCAAAGAAAAAAATTGGTTCCGAGAGCAGGAATCAAAGAAATTAGAAATCCAATGGAGTGAGACTTGGCGAAATCAGTGTGGGGGACGGACAAAGGAGGCTGCCCTGGCACTCCCGGGGGGGCTCTGCCTGGTGGAGTAAGTAGAGCGGGGGCGGACTTTCTGCCACTGTTCCTACTTAGATAGGACCTCGAGGTACACGGAAAGAATAACTTTCCCTAGTGGGAAGACAAATGTCATCCACCAATGTTCAGAAAGGGGAGAGATGCGGCTGGTGAGATCTTTGCGTTCTCCCAGCTTCAGAGGGTCATATTTGTGAGAGAAGGACCATGGGGCTGGGAGGCAGAGGGACAGTTAGCAGCTCTCCTGTAAGGATGGCGGGCGGCGGAGCGTGTGTGCAGGTCAGGAGCCGTCCATGAGCAGCTGCATGGTGGATGGCCACTGAACCCAGCCAACCAAGTTCAGAGCCTTTCAAAGTGGTTCTCAACTGGAGCGTACAGACATCAGAAAACCCAGCCCAGCACTGGGGGTCGTGAGCCAAGGGCCGCTTCAGACTCCATGAAGGACCGGGACAGGGCTCAGGAGTTTACAGGTGGGACAGGCACTTTAGGTACCTTCATTCAGAGGAGAAAGATGGGTCCAGAAAAACAAAATGAAAACCCACTGAGAACAGACTCCCAAGCTGAGCAGCCACTCGGGACTTCTGGCTGTTTTCTAGGGACCTGCATTTGGGGGTCGTGACCTCATCTTACTCATCCCCCCCTCAACTGGAACATATCGGGTTTTTGTTTTTTTGTTTTTGGCCAAGAATGTTTGTTCCCATGTCTTAGGACAACAGATTCCAAACCAGGAACATGGATGGGAGCCAAGAGTCAGTGCAGAAAGCCCATGGTACCCGCCCTGAGAAGCCCTGTTCTGGGAGACCCCAAGGAAATCCATGAGACCTGCACCCCAGACACTGGGTGCTCTTCCACAGGACGACCTGCCACGTCTGTTCATAAGGTTCCTGAATCCACTTCAAAGCAAGTAAGCAGGAACACGACGTCCTACCCAGTCAGGGCTGCCTGCACCATTCCTGACGTCACTAGATGGGTGCTGTCCGCCCACCAGAAGCCCCCTAGAGTGGGCAAGTCCCCACCGACACCCGTCCCACATTTGGACACTGGGGCCCTGAGACTGCAGAGAAGTCGGGGCTTGGCTTCGCAGAGCTTGTGGACTCTGTGCCGGAGGCAGGTAGCGGGGGTGGGCTTCAGAGAGCAGGATGCCTGCTGCCATGGCAACCCCTGATCAACCAGGACCGGGAAGAAGGTGCTTTGCTTAATTGAAATCCAGGCAACGTTTTAGCACAAACCCCAAGGAAGTTAATGGCCAATTAGATTTTCTACTGCCCTCTTTCCCCCCCTTCCTTTCCTGGCACTGATGGTTTTAAAACAACCTTTTCCTCCCTGAAGAAATACCTCAAAAATCAAAGATGAGCAATTGGATAAACCGTTGATTCTGTCCTCTCCTATAGTCCACTTGGCACACAGCGACCCTATGACCCCCCTCCAGCTCTGGTAGTAGCCCGTTCATCTCAACAGATGGGGTGCTGAGGAAGGAAGCTGGGCCTTGCAATGCTAGGAACAAGCTACACCAAACTCTTAGGCAGGCCCTGGCCCCCACCGTGGCCACCCAACATTCTCTTACATTACAGGACTGAGAATCACCCAGACAGTTTTAAAATGCAGATCCCCCAGCCCCAGCCCAAGAGTTGGTTTTTCTATCACAGGTAAAATATGAACACCTGAACTTCTCTCCAGCACCTTGGGGGACTGGGATGTGAGTAGATGGAAACTCTATGGAATGTGGTCCAACAGACCTGGGCTCTTCCCTAGATTCCTCCTTTGCAAGAGCTCAGCGAATAGTGGAATCTAATGGCCTCAGCAAATAGCCATGGAACTGAGAAGAGTGAACAGGAGCCCCTGGTTACTGCAGGAGTGAGTCCCCTAACACAGGCTCCGAACACAGCAGACCCAAGTGGCAAATAAGCCTGGGTCCTTCTTATGAAGGCAAGTCCTTCTCCAGGTTGCAAGGTACAACAGGGACACTACCATGTTCGTGACCCAGAAATCTCCACCAATGAACACACAACTTAAAAACTCCATCCCTCTTCCAAAATGCTCTCCTTGGCTGAGAGCTTAACAGAAATCCGGCTTACAGAGTCTTGGGCTCTTCCCTAGATTCCTCTAGGTGACTGTGAACATCTGGTATCATTTTTTGGCAGGGGTGGGGGTGTACTGGAGATTGAACTCAGGGGTGCTTAACCACTGAGACACATCCCCAATCCTTTTCATTCTGAGACAAGCTCTCACCAAATTGCTTAGTGCTAAGTTGCTGAGGCTGGCTCTGAACTTGCAATCCTCCTGCCTTAGCCTCCCTGGTTCCTGGGATTACAGGCATGCACCATTGCATCCAGCTGCATCTTTATTTTATTGTCAAATGTATGATAATGTCAAGTCAGTCACTAAGTCTTGAAAAAAAAAATACAACTTTTTGGAACTCCAGGAAGTGCTGTTGAAAATAGCTTATCCTCTGTTGGAGCCACAGATACCGAAGATGAGACACAGGAAAAGGGGTTTCACAAATTTAAAATTCCATCACAGATGCATCTGTTTCTGGCAAGATTAAGAATAAAAACAAATTAAAATATCCTTCCACAAACACCTAGAAAAGGATGAAATGAACAAAAACATGTTTTAAATTCAGGTTTGAGCTCATTATGAAGAAAGGAAATTGCTAATGAGGAGGAGACTATAATCAAGAGTCCTAACCACCAAAGCTGGTTCAGAGGCCACCTTGCAGGAAACAAGGGTCCCTGGGGGTCTGAGTGCTCCTGTCCACATAGGGCAAAGAGGAGGCCTAGAGCCATGGGAGGCAGGAGAGAAAATTCTACAAATACATGAGTTGTGAAATGCCGTCCCTATGCAGCTGGGTGGAGCAGAAGAAAAAAAAAACTCCATCCGGTAGTGCAGACAAAAAGATGTTCACTGGTTTCTACATGATCTCCAAAAAGAAGCATTTTGGGTTTTGGCTCAAAAATTTTTAAAAAATGAATGTTGCACAGTCTGAGGTCTGAGCTTCCACTTTCCATGCAGGTTAGGAAAATCCCAACTGGTCATGAGAAAAATGAGTTGCAGGCTAATGTTGCTCTAAAACGTCTTCCAGCAATGAATGCAAAATACTCTGCAAGGATGCTCCCACGATCCAGGACCCTGGAGATCCGTAAAGAAAACATACCCAGTGGAGAAGAGCTGGTGCAGAAAAGTTACGCCAAACTCGGGAGGAAAGAAACCATAAGAGTTAGCATTTGCTCAGGGTACAGTGGCACCCCTGTGATCCCAGCAGCTCAGGAGGCTGAGGCAGAAGGATCAGGAGTTCAAAGCCAGCCTTAGCAGAAGTGAGGTGCTAAGCAATTCAGTGAGACCCTGTCTCTAAATACAACACAAAATAAGGATGGGGATGTGGCTCAGTGACCAAGCACCTTGGAGTTTAATCCCTGGTGCCAAAAAAAAAAAAAGTTCACCCACAGGGAGAAATGTGACCTTTGTATGAGGGACTTGGCATTTTAAACACAATATAAAGTGTGCAGGACCTGGTTACAGAACCGAAAGCAGAAATTAAAAACACAATGAGCACGTGCAAGAAAACGAAGCAGAAATTCAGAAGAATTTGTTCCACCAGAACAAAAAGACAAAACCAAATTGAACAAATTAAACAGTAGCTTATCAAGCTAAGTGACGAGTTCATGAACTAGAGTTCAGTCTGAACACGCAGAGACCATGGCGTGGACAGCACTAAGCAGTGCGTAGAGACCAGGGAGGGCAAAGAGGACACAGCCTATTTATCTGAGAACTGGGAGAAGAAAATAAAGAATGTGAAAGAGAGGCAAATTTGAGGAAATAGTGGCAAAAAAAAAAAAAAAAAAAACTTTTCAGAAGGAATGACTGAAAAAAGTGTTCCCTCCAAAAGAACACTCCAACTCCGACATAGAACAATGTGCACAACCACATACCGAAAAAACCAAAGACCAAAAAAACAAAACAAAAAAAAAAAACAAAGAGCATGAGCAGCCACAAAGACAAAGACTGGGCACAAGGATGCTCCATATGCACTTTTACAATGCTTGCAGAGACAACAGCAGGGGACAGGACGCTCTGGACGGACGGAGGCTGTCCGAATGGGACACCCAGTGCCAAAGAAAATAAGCTTTTCTGTCAACCTAGAAATTTAAATGCAACTCAAGAGTCAGCACAATAGAAACATTTTTAGATTCAACCAAGTTCAAAACAAAACCAAAAAACCCCACAGATCCTAAGTGAAACTGTTACGGGAAAAATCAAAGGGAATCCATTTCCCTCCCCAAAAAAGTGTGATCTTAAAGAGTAAGCAAAGGAAGTAGTAGCAATGTTGGAAAATGGAGGTGGGGAGGAAAAAACCCACTAATGACTAATTTGGGAGGTATCCCCTAAAATGTGAAACTAAATTTTGGGGGGGAAAAAAGATGATAGGGGTAAACTAAGATGTATCTTGCTCAAGATTCTAAGGTCCTCTGTCAGATGAAAGGACAGAGGCACATGTTAATTGTGAGCTTCATTAACCAACTACCCATTGTGAAAGAGGAAAGATGGGGGGAAGAAAAGGAAGAAATTTAATTTAAAATTCCCAAATAAAGGATAAGAAAATTTTGAGAAAAGAAAAATTAATCATTGCAAGAAAGTGCGAAAAGAAGGAATATAAAACGTGAGATAAATAGAAAGGGCAAAGTAAATATGGAGGAATACAAATCCTCCCAGGTTAAGACTTGTGCACAGCATGTCTTGAAGAGAAGCTCTGGTGTGCTGGGTGAGGCGTGCATGTGCACATGCACGCGCGTGCACACAAACAAACACACACACACACACACACACACACACACACACAGGTGGTATTTTCGGTGCTATGGTCTGGATAAGTGCCCCCCAAAGGCCCACCTGTTCAAAGTCTAGTCACCAGCCTGTGGCATTCTAGGGAGGGGGTGGAACCTCCAAGAGCTGGGGCCTGGTGGCAGGAAGTTAGGTCATGGAGAGTGTGTGCCCTGAAGGGGACAGTGGACTCCCAATGCCTTCCCCTTTCTTAGTCACCATGAGGCAAGCAGGCCTTCTCTCCCAAGCCCTCCTGCCAAAAGCAACAGTGCCAAGGGAGACGCTGGGCTCAAACCTCTGAAACCATGAGCTGAAATAAACCTTTCCTCCCTTTAAGGTGATCATCGGATATTTTGTCACAGTAATGGACAGCCAACACATTCACGATACAAACAACAACAAAAAAGAATTAGGAGGTCATTAGACCGAGATGGTCCCCTTGCTTTGTGTTTCCAGGTAAGCAGGCCAAAACCCAGCTGAGTATCAACACCACAACTTAAGCTTAACCAACCAGAAACTACCATCTAACTTTAGCTAGGAGCTATTCATTCTAACCAATCAAGAACACTTTACAAAACTTTTCTCCTCATACTCTTGATGGAACCTTCTCCCACCTGTGGTTGGTGCTGCTCAGCTCAAATAAACTCCTCAAATGTTTAATGTGCCCAAATTTAACTTTTAATGTTGGTAAACACTACCAAATTATCCAGGAGCAAACAATCCCAATCCAATGCCAACTCTTCCAGAGAAGAGATGAAAGACAGCCAGACAGGCAGAAAAAAATAAAAATCCCCAACTCCAATGAAATTAGTATAACCTCAATGTCTAGAGCAGAGGAATACAATGTAAGAAATAAAAATCTTTGGCCATAGTCACCTAAGAGAAATGCAAACTAGTAGGGATAAAATGGATAATATAAAAATCTTCAGTAGGCATCATACTCATGGTGAAAACTTATGTTCTCTGTAAAATCTGTGGTATGCAGAATTATAAAGATGACACCCAAGGTCCCCCCCACCTCCACCCCCAGTACACACCTTGCATAATCCCGGTAAATCGTAGATGGTGAATACAATGGATTTCTCTAATGCCTCTAATTAGGCACAGTTGACTTCAGTGTAAGGAGCTGGGTCAGGTATGGCTAATCTGAGCACAGGAACACTTACAACGAGTTTGCTACAGCTGGTCTCCAAAGAGGACAGTCCAAGATCCCTCTGGGGAGAAGGCCCAGCCTTATGCCTTGGGAAGGGGCACCCCCAGGCTCTGCTGTCCGTGAGTAGAAGTAACAAGCAAGCACCAAAAAACATCTGTTGACAGAGGCGGCCCCGGCTTTTGTCCACATGTCCATCTGGAAGGCTCTGAAAGGGAGATCTTAAACGTGGCTGGGCGCCTTCCCCAGAGACACTGCAGATAGGAGCCGTGGCAGATCCATTTTTAAAAAACTGATTTCCTTAATACCAGATGATCATAAAGAAAAGAAAAGGCTATGTAATCCCACCGCCCTGATAATCCCTGCTGACATCTCAAAGTGTGAAAGTAACACAGGTGCCTGATGAGAAATGCCAATAGAATGGAAGGCCTAGAAATGAAAACCAGGAGTCTCGTTCTCTAATCCCCAAGTTGTTCTGATTCTAATGTGTCCTTCCAGAAAAAAATGCTGCACTAGTATCAGGTCACATGTCCCTTTCAATATTTTTCTACCCAAAAGAAATAGAAATTGTATTCAGTTTTGGAGCAGCCCTCCCCACCCTTGATATAACCTGCAGAATTTTCTACATCTGCACTTAAAAACTACCTCAGTTAAACAGAATTGTAGTAGGAAAATAATCACTTTTTTCTTTTTCTTTTTTCAGGTGGAGGAGAGTGAGTCTCACTGTGTTGCTCAGGCTGGTCTCGAAACTCCTGGGCTCAAGTGATCCTCCCGTCTCAGCCCCCCAAGCAGCTGGGACCACACATGCTCCCCTCACTCCTGGAGAGGAATCACATTTCTAATCAGTGTGAACATGGGGGTCAGTAGATCACCCCAAGAAACCCTGACCTAAAGACAGGGATGTCACAGTGACACCCCCTCAGGTTTCCAGGTCAGTAAAGCTAAGGCCTTGGAAGTGTCCTCTGCTTCCCGCAGACAATAGAGTCCCAGAAAACCTCTGAACACACTGCATGTGGGCACTGCGGTCATAATACAGACCCTGTCTGTCCACTTGCACGTCTCTCTGGGTAACTGCCAGGGGTCAGGTAGCATGGGGCAGAGAATCTGGCTGCCTGCTCCACTGAGTGGCATGCCCAGAGGCGATCCGTTCATTTGCAAGGCATCCTGGGTAGACCTCCAAATGGCCATCATCCATATTCAATCTCAGCTCAAGGCTAAAGCTAAGGAAGCAGCCCAGAGGCTGGTCTGCACAGCCCCAGACCACCCAGAGCTGTCATCCCTGTGCCCCTCCCCACTGGGCCACTGTCTCCTGCAGATTTTTGGCTGACTGCTAAATGGCTCCAACGATGATGTTGCCCCCGATTTGCCTGAAGCATCGTTTTGCATTCTCACTTATCTGGCAATTGGAAAAGGTTCCCCTGCTAATGAGCTTGCATTATCCTTCATCTAATTATCTCTGAAAATCCTCCTCCCCGGCAGCAGTGATGACATCACTCAGAGATCATAACTAGTGGAGAGGTGTGATCTTGTGCCAGAGCTCCAAAAACACTTGTAAATTTCCTGTCATGAGAGAGAAAGGAGTCTTTTATTCACCCCATGCCCCTTTCTGAAACACTGAGTTCAAGTTAAGGAGGTGCCTCCTGGATAGCCCTTAAGGATGGAGGGATTCTGGTGGCTAGGGGAGCCCATCATGTAACCAGACAGTTGGAACCTTCACCTCCCCCAGCTGGCTCCCCATACCGCCTGACCTCCCGGGAGGGAGAGGAGACGTAGGCGTCACTGATTACCAGTGGCCAGGGGTTCAGTCAAACATGCTTGTTTAATAAGCCAACATACGCCCCACCACAAGCAAAGGTTCAGAGAACATCCTGGGTGCTGGGAGGGACTGGCAGGGTGGTGCATGCCTCTTGCCCATACCTTGCCCCACTCAGCCTTCCATTGTCGCTGTCCCTGATCAGACCATCTTATAACAAATAGGAAACCAGTTTCCTTTCCAGGTCATCTAAGTGCTGAAAATAATCCAAGTAAACAATCAAGCACAGAGAGGTGGCCTTGGGGTCTCTGCTTTCTTGGCCATTGGTCAGTAGCCCAGTTGACAACCTAGACTTGTAAGTGGACTGTAAAGCAGGGACATTCTTGCGGGACTGAGTGCGACACCTATAGAATCTGATGGAATCTCTGAGCAAACGGTGACAGAATCTAACTGCATTGCAGGACATCTAGCCCGTGTTCACAGAGAATTGCTGGTGTGCGAAACCCTGCACGTTTCATCACAGAAGCACCCTTTGTGGCGAGTACAAAACAAAACTGTCTTGCCACACAGGAGGGAAAGAGTAAGCCCTTTACAGTGTCCCTGCTCCTGTCCTTTGCCTGGGGAAGGCAGGTGATCCCAACTCAGTGGACAGAGTCTGGGAGGAGGGAGTTGAATGGAGACCCACACCCACGTTCATAGACCTTCTGGGGAATGTCCCAGTGCTGCACCCACACACCACCTTCATCCTCCGAGGGGTGACTCCCAACTCAGGGAAGCCCGGGACACAGGTGTGCGCCACCCTGCTCCCAGGCAGGCAGCCAGCCCAGTCAGGTCCAACCGGCCCAAGTGCCAGGTTCTCAGCCTTGAGCTGAGGGTGTGGCCACTGGGCACTCGTCACTGGCCTTGGCACAGAGCAGCCAAGAAGGCAGGTCTGCAGAGAAGGAGACGGAAGCAGAAGGAGAGGTCCTGGCGGGAAGAAGAGTGGGAGGAAGAAACTCGTGCCCTCCGATGCCGCTGCCGTGCCACGAGGCTCAGGGGGTCTGGTCGCCCTTGGACTCTGCTTCCTCGGGATACAGTCTGCCTTCTGCCTTCAGCTGGTCTGAGGCGGGTTCCCTCCCTTTTACCCCAAGTACCCCTCCTGGAACACTTAGTGAGACCCCGTCTCAAAGTAAAAAAAAAAAAAGTTCTGGGGATGCAGCTCAGTGGTGGAGCACCCCTGGGATCCGTCCAGAGGAGCAGGGGAGGAGAGGCAGCGGAGGAGGGAAAGGAGGAGGGGGAGAGGAAGAAGAAAGGGAGGAGGAGGGATGCTCTGCGGACGGAGCCGGTGTGCCCCTTGGCAAGGTGGTCTAGGGATGCTGGGCAAAGCCGAGCGACTGGCAGAGGGGAGAATCCTGCTGCTTGGCATCGGAGTCTGGGAACTCCCACTTGGCAGGTGAGGAGGCTGGTGGAGGACCCTGGAATTGTCAGCACAGACAGAAAACCCAGGGGCCCATCTCCTACTGCCTTCAAACCTTGCTTCCCCAAACCACCATGAACAGTTCCGAGAGGATGGAGGGAACCCCAAGGATGAGCAGGCATGTTCTCAAAAGAAGGGAGGACATGGTAGAGATGCAGGGTGCTTTCTGTCCTGGCCCACCTCGAGCTGGGGCCCCATCAGACTCCCTGTCGGTGGAGAAACCACACCCGGGGCTTCGGCCCAGCTGTGAACTGAACAAATTGGACAGTGTGTGGAGTTCACGACTCCGCCACCTCTAGTTCTTTCCCCTTGAAAACAGGACCTACTGGATTTTATCTCCGAAATGAATGTAAGAATGCTTCAGGGGCTGCAGACTGAATACACTAGGCATAGTGAGAACCCACGTATGTTTTGAATGCAGTAGAGGAGAAAAACAGAGTGAATCCTAGTAGAGAGGAAAGGAGGAAACAAGATTATTTTGAGAAGGAAAAGCTTGTGCAATTAGACCGGATGCTGGAATGACATTTGCAAAGGGATGGGGAGCCGCAGGAATGTAATTAAGTGAGCTGCGTGCATTATTTTAAATCCCATTCGCATTAACACAGTAAACATTACACTTAATTCATCACTGAATCTGCCAGCAAAGCTGCAGGGTAACACTTCAGCCCAAAGTTTAATTACACCCAAGCAGAGTGGAGCATTTGTCATGTCCCCAAGAGATGTCACAGGAGAAAGATGGAGCTTTCAAAATGGCCAGGTGACAGGCACCTTTCTGAACACAGCTGTCATCCTCTAGGGACTTCAGGGTAGGCCAGCACGATCTGGGGGCCCCCAGAAGCTGTCCAGCGCGTGCCAGCCAGCTTGCAAAGTAGGACAGGGCTCTCTGCAAGAGCTGTCCAGATCCAGTGGTACCAACTGTTCCCAATCCACCCTCATTCCACGTCCTCATCTGGCTTGAATGCTACCCACAGCCATGCCTATTTACATATGCATCTGTCATCTATCTGCCTCGTGTGGCTCTGACAGATGACCCAGTTCGTGCGTGTGTGTTAATTAATGATAATCTGCCCTGGAGTCAGTGTTTCTTTTCTAACTCACTTCTCTCCTTTTTCCTTGGAGCATAATTCAGTGCTTACTGGGTTGGCACCTCTTCTGCAGGGATCCAAGTTAAACCTGGAATTTTCCCTTCTCCTTGCCTTGAGACACCATGGTGCTCTGCTATACCCTAAAGACTACAGATCACTGGGTGGACACATAAGGGGGTCTGTGCCAGACGAACAAAGAACAGAGAGCAATGGCAGAATAATGACAGAGAGAAGGGGGCAGTGCCAAATAAGAAGGGTCGACCATCCCAGCCCCAAAACCAAAGTTCAAGAGAGTCAGGAAGATGCTATTGAGTTCTAAGAGTTTGACTCTGCTTATTGCAACACAGCGCAGGCAAGGCCACAGAACCTTAGCACCAGTAGAAACCTTTCCAATCTCCCTGTACCCACAGCCATAAAATAAACCCCACGTCCTAGGCAAGCACCCAGCAAATGCAGGCCCTTGGTTATGAGGTGGCTAAGAGGAAATGCACAGTTAGCTAATCCAGCTGGATGACCTTCAGCCCAATTAAGTACCATCTTACCAAAACATTCAAAGAGTCATTATTCATCCTTAAGCAACACCCTGTTTTCTTTAGATCAGTGTAAGCTTCGAGTTATACTGAGAAAGGCTGGTGTCTGTTAGAGGTGTACTTTTGAAAGAAAGTGCTGGAAAAGGCTTTGTGATCAATCGTTCATGACTTTCCAACCCAATTGCCCCTCTCTTGCCTTCGCTTTGTGGACACCGGTTATACTGAGTCTTTGAACAGTAATTCACAAGGCAAGATTATCGCTGGCTTTATAATACGGCCCATTTTCCTGACTCCTTTGAAGGGTGGGCAATTAGACCCTCAAATGCAATTATTTTCATTCAGGTCAGTGTCACATTAAAATGACCAAAGAAGGGAAAATAGGCCCAAACCTTTCCCCTGCAATGAGCTAAGTGATGCTCAATGGAAACCCAACATTTATTTTTTTCCCCAATTACTCATGAAAGGTAATCAAGGCGAGAGAAAAATCTGAAGCCAGGCAGAGCAGAGAAATGGCTGGTAATTTTCCCAATGAAAGAGACATTTCCATGTTCCCAAGGGTTTGGGGCAGAGGCCCAGGACAGTGTGCTGAGTTCTGGCTTTATGGTAGGCTCATGTCTTCACATCTAGGGTGTCGTGGTTTTCATTTTCAAAATGGCACCAGGAACATCTCATTCCAGAGCGAGGGCTGCTCTTGGACATGCTCTAACCATCACAACTACACTGTCACCTCCTGCTGCTGCTGTGGCATGGGGGTCTTGGCGCTTCGTTTCTCTTGGGGGTTTCAGGAAATAAAGCACATTAGGAAACTTCCTTCACATATTTCAGGAAGATAAACAAGATTCCCAGCCCCAAGGGCTTTCTTGCTGCCTCAGCATGCAGATTCTGTTCCAAGCTCCGGTCCTTTCTCTACATTTCTTCTTGGTCTGATATTCCCTTCGTTCAGACGCTTCCATCTCTATGGCTCCTTCTGATTCCCGTCTCCACCAAAATTTGTGAGATCTCTGCGCACCAGCAAGCCTTCAGTTCTGCAGTGGCCTCCTGCGGGTATCTTCTAATCTAATGTAATTCTGATGCTCTCTACCGGGAGCGGCTTCATGCAGAGGAGATCCATGAACAGGGTCCAATGGAGGTCTGACCTTATCTCCACCCCAGAAGGACCTCTGTTCCCTTAAGTAGTAATACATAAAAGGTAAATAACAAATCACAGGAGAAGTAGAGCATGCTCCAGAGCAGAGGACCTCAGAGCTTCCCTCCTGTTGGTTCCTGGGGGATTTGGATTTTGCAAGTCTTTCTCTAAGGTCCTTCTTCTGGTTGAGAGGATCCCAACCAGGATCCCACCTTATATGAAAGCTCCTCTAGGCTGTGACAGTTTTTTAGACTTTTCTTATTTTCTATGACCTGGACAATTTTGAGAAGTACTGATAGGATACTTTGTAGGATGCTCCTCAATTTGTATTTTTATGATTTGTTAAAATCATGTCTAAAAGGGGAGTGAGGGTTTGGGGGAGGAAGGCCGCAGAGGTCAAGCGCACCTCTCGTCACATCGTATGAGTGTGCATGCTGTTGACAAGACTTATCTGACATTAACCTTGACCACCTGGCCAAGGTCATGGTTGTCAAGCACAGCACACAAGTGAGAGGGAAAAGGTCACCTTCACAAAGAGGTAGTGTCTACATATATTTGGTGCAATTTTTCTGAACAGATTTGTCTCTTCTTCCCTATCTAAGATTTATTCAGTCATTTACTTCAATTGGAATGTGAATTTAGTTTATACTTTGGGTTACCAACCAGTACTACATTATTAATTTTGCTGCTGAAATCACTCCACTGGGAGCTCCTTCTGTTTGGCACCTGTTCAATTGCGTTTTAATAAGGCATCCAAAGTGGGGAGTCTATAATTAAGAAAGAAAATTAAATGGTTTTCCTCCCAGGAAGAGCCTTTGATAATACCTCGAAAATTTCTCCTCCTCGTGTGAACACAGAATTGGGGTTTTTGCACCCACCCAACAGGTTGAATATCCCTTGTCTGAAATTCTTGAGACCAGAAGTGTTCTGGATTTTGAATTTTCTGGAATATGTAAGAACATATCTTGGGAGTGAGAAGTCTAACCACAGAATTGTCTCACACACATCTCCATCCACAGTGCTTGAAGGTAATTTCACGCAATATTCTCAGTGCACCTGCTTTTGACTTGTAAGGATCATGGTGGCATTCAAAAAGTTCTCGAATTTTGGAGCATTTTGGATTTTCATATTAAAAGGCTCAGTCTGTTCTAACTTTTCAATATTACTGAGCTGAGGGAACTTCTGCTCAATGTCTGAGTTGGGAGCATGGCCAAGAAGGAGGTGGCATTCAGCCACATGACTGCTCAGGGAGAAGTTGAGATTCTGCCCAAGAATGCGGAAGGAGGAGACCAAGGTGGCCAAGGAACATGAGCAGGGCAGCTGGACTGGGCAGGGAGGCTCTTCCCCAGAGCTCTGTGGGAAAATCCACTCCAAATAATGGAGTTTTAGAAGGTGGGGGCTGGGAGCGTGGCTCAGGGGAATACTCTTGTCCAGCACACAAAAGGCCCCGATTCAGGCCCCAGTACCACCCAACAAAAAGGGGGTCCTCCAGTCATAGTGGAAAACATCAGAAACAGATTGCAGTTACACTGACGGCTGGTCTCATTCATCTCCCCATCGCTCACTGTCCTGAGACAGCGGGGGCGCCATGCTTTGTCACAACCAGGGGAAGGAGAGAGGGGATGGGGCCAACTACATGGGGATCCAGCAGATGACTTCAGATCTGCAAACCCTGGCTTGCACTGGCTATAATGAATGCATAATCTTAATTAATGTATTCTATTAATTAACGAATATTACCAAGACTGATTAATTGGTGATTCATCTGCTCCTTCTAGTCTCAACCCACAAAGGCAGAGAAAGCTTTGTGTGTTTTGATTGTCTCTAGGAGAAAGGCTCAGGAGTGTCTAAGACAGGGCTACAAAACCTAGGCACTAAATAAAGAACACACAAAGAGCTCATTAGTATCCTAGCCACCTCTAGGTGCTCACGTGTATCTAAAACTCGGCGATCCTCTTGGTTATACTCAGTTTCTTTTGCTTCACTTATATTAAGATAAAATTTAGGATTTATTTTCAGAATTGCACAAAACACACTGAGCCAAATATGTAGAATTGTTTCCTTTAAGAAGGTTTATATAGATTATTTCTGGGTGGGAGGTAGAACTTAGGGAGATTTCTTGCCTCCTTCTCTGGACTCTATATTATTTAAATGTTTATAAAAAAAGCATCGTTTTTTGCAAATGTAATCAAGTCAAAATTTAGAAGGATAAAGTAGGTCTTCCTCTGAGCCTCATCCTACCATCTCTCCTGACAGGCCCTACACCTTCTAGGAATGTGTGTGCTTCCATCGGCAGGACCTGAGGTCAAGAGCTCCACAGTGAACACATTACACACACACACTCTGAAGAAACGGGATAAAGCAAAGCAGGGTCATACAATGTATTGGCTTCTCTGCCAATTTATTTTTCTAGGACTGCAAAAGCAACCAAGATTGACCCTAATTTTTAAAAGATGTACACCTTAAATAGAATTTTCTCTGACTGCAGGGACTGGATTTTTAGAAACCTGCAGGACTTCATTTTCTTTCACCTGGAGAAACTGAAGGGGGCCAAGCATCACTCAATGCTTTCATAGGCCAGGAGGGACGAGACATTTTAGCTTCATGAGCCGTTTCTTCCAAAAGCTGTATGTGAAGAAGTGAGAGACACTCAGATTCTGATTCCTGAAGCTCTTTGGTAAATAGCTTGCAGGTGACCTTGCTGGTTCCATGGCTTGACCCCAGGAGTGTCCCTTCCAAGCTGGTAGAGGGAATTCCCCTTGGAGAGCTGCAGACCTGGACGTGGCCCAGCAGCATTGCCAGGTAATACAAGGGTGGGGGTCTCTCTCCTGATTTTAGTGCCTCTCATTGCCCTTCTCTGCAATGGTTAGTCCTCCATTCCTCCTCTGGATACAAAGTTACTGCCATTCCTGGTCTTCTTTAATAATGAATTTGTTCTAAATGTTCTTAGCATCATCAAGTGTTTTATACTGTTGCTCCTTAAATTTCTATTTGGAAGATAAATTAAGAATGTTAAATGTCAGCATTTCAGTGCTTCTCTCATCTGTCTTGGAAATCATGGTGGTTGTAGGATTTTTTAAAAAAAAGAAATCCCACCTCATTTACCAAGAGTTCCTGAGCCCTGGAGCTGGTCCACATTTCAGCATGCTCCTCTCTCCAACATGGGTTCTTGAAAAGTTTTTCATGAGGACAACAGAGATTTGAGACTAGAGGAAGCAGCTGAGGTATGAGCTTTCATGAAGCCATCCGATGGTGGCTCCATTCCTGCTGTGACTATATATACCCTTGTCTTTGTCCATGTGGCCTTCCCTTGACCCTGGTCTCCTAGAAGTCACCGACTCAAAGAGCAAAGGCAGACAGGGTAACACAGGATGGCCTGTCAGCACATCCAGCCTTGCGCCTGCAGGGTGCCAAGTGACAGCATGTGTTCACTGTCCCCAAAGGCCACGCCTTTGCCCCAAAAGGTGATTTTTCACTTTTTTTCCTGTAGTTAGAGGTATCCTTGAGAATTATTTAAGTATTAGACATGTCATTGGGAAAATGCGCACACACACACAGATTTCATGCACCTCCATGGATATTAACTAACCCTGGGTTATTACATCCTGAAAGACAAAGGGCTGCAGGGACAGAGGCATCAAGGTGCTGTATGAAGGGGCTCCTGGGCCCAGACTCCACCCAACCTTGGCCTTGAAGCCAGTGTCCGGTAACTGATCCCATTATTAGAAAACCAACATCCAGGTTTGGGCATAGGAAAGCTTACCTCATCCTTACAATTGTTCTTCCAGTTTGAAACTTAAATCCAATGAGAAATTAACCCACACTTAGAAAGTTTGCAGTTTGCCTATTGAGACTTACACTCTTCCATTAGCATCTGTTGAAGAGGTCAGGCAAGTGTATTTAATAAAAACACAGGGGACTGGAGACAGTAAGTTTACAGGAAAATCACTTAAAAATATTCTTGAACCATGATGGCATCACACTGTGGATTTCTCTGAACTCGTGATCTTAAGAAAAAAATACCTTTTCTAACATTCTTGGAAACATTGTATCCCATTGCAATCTCACTGTTCCTGGAAACTCAGAGAAAGAGGACATCAAATGAAGGTCATGTTTACCCTGTAACTTCATTATGGAGTAAATGCTGAAAAATCATAGTAATGAACTTCCATGCCAAAATGTATCACCTCTTTAAACACAATGAACATCAAAGTCTTAAAAAACATCATTAAAAATAATAGTGAAGGACTTTGATGTTAAGTCCAACATAGAAGGAACCTCTCTGGGAAACACTGATAAGCAGGTTAAAAGAATGAACCACTCGACAACATGAAGTGTTGTTTGCACTACCCGGCTATCTCAACAGGCCACAGGCTGGGCTGGGCCCTGTGCAGAAGTGACAGTCTAGTGTTAACACATGCAACTGTGCCTCAGGGAGGATCCCAGGCAGATGCAACTACTCCAAAAGGCAGCAAGAGAAAGAACAGATGGAATAAGCAGAAAGCAAGTAGCAAGATGACAGACTCCAAACCTAACCACACTGATGATCACATTAAGTACAAATGGTCAAAAGAAACCAGTTAAAAGGCAGAGATCTAAGAGAATAAAATACCTAGGTAAGAATTCAACCAAGGAGAGGAAAGACTTATAGACTGAAAATTACAAATATTGCTAAGAGAAATGAAGACTCCCATTTATTTATGGAGAGAAGACTTCATTCTATGTGTCAAAAGTCTAAATGTTTTTAAGATGTCCGTTCTTCCAAAACTGCCTAAAAAATGTAATGGGATATCTATAAAACGTGTAACAGGTTTCATGTAGAAATCGATAAGCTAATTCTAAAAGTCAATCCGAAATTTTGAAAAAGACACAAAATAGTAACAACTTTGTAAAAGAATAACATGGTTGGTGGATTGGCATCACTTGGTTTCAAAACTTCCATAAAGCTTCCATAATCAAGACAGGTCCATGCAACACAAGACAGAGTCCAGACATACACCCAGAGAGGTGCACTTAACTGATCTTTTTACATATATGCAAAGTCAACCCATAGGGAAAGGAGAACATTTCCTACAAATGAAATATTCTGGTCCAACTGGATATCCAATGCTTACTGGACCAACTGGATATCCACATACTATGGATAAATTCCTTGGATTCGTACCCTAACATCATGTATAAACATCAACTCAAAATGGATAATTGACCTAAATATAAAAAACTATAAAAAACTATTATTTAGTAAAAATGTTCTCATTTGAGTAATGTTCTACATTTTTCAGTAGATTTACTACCAATCATTACACATTTTATTGACTTCACATAGATAGATCACCTCAAAGGAAACCCCAGGTTGAATGGAGCAGTTTCCCCTGTGGTCCTCAGCTTCTAACCAGTAGAAAAATGTCTCAATATTAGGCAAAATGAACACCAGAATTTGGATACTTTATTAATCCAGCACAATTTCCATTCCTCAACCTCTAAAGCCTTGGTTTACTTTCCACTGACCACAGCTGTCCAACCCACCTTGGAAAGATCATTGAAAAAACTTCCTTTGGCCTATGTTGACCTCTATTTTATCATACTCAGAGGTGGTGAAGGTAGGCCATCTACATCAAGCCTACTGACTTCAGCTGTCAGCATGACCATCATTTTCATGGATGGTTGAATTGAGCTTCTATTATAAATTTATAAAAATTCAATTTATGTAAGTTATAGAAACCACAGGGGAGCTCATGCGCAAGAGCATTGGTAAAGGGGCAGCCAGATTTATAGAGCAGAGGTCGTTTCAGAAATGTTTCTGTCCACCCATCCCTTACTTCTGCATCCTTAGAGGTTTGCTGGGTTTTCAACAGAATTTTCCATCAGTGGCCAATATGGCCTTGGTGCAGTTCAAGCTTCATGGTCTTTAATACCCGATAGCTCTCCACATCATCCAGCACCCAAGTCAATCTTGAATAGAAACTCGAGGGACCGTCTTTGGTTCATGTGCTGAGACCCACGTGTATTCAGGCACATAAAGAACTGTTTTAGCCTAGGTCAACACCGGAATTCATTATTGCTGGACTGAAACTATAAAACTTCTTTAAGAAAACAGAACAAAATTCTTTGTTACTCCTGGTAAGGCAAAAGTTTCTTACCTCTTACACAACAAAACCAAAGTCCATAAAAGAAATGACAAAATGACTTCAATAAAACTAAAGTATTTTGCTCTTCTGAAACACTGTTAAAAGAATGAAATGACAAGCCCCAGGTTTGAAGAAACTATTCGCAAATCTTACTTCTGATTAAAGAGAAAAAGAGACACATATATTGAGGCTATATAAAAAACTCCCCAAAACTCAGTCATAAGAAACAACTCAATTAAAAATGGTCCAATGATTTGTATAGCCCATTCATCAAAGAATGTGTGTGGAAGATATCAAAGCACATGAGAAGATGCTGACCATCGTTTGTCACTGGGAAAATGCAAAGTAAAATGCATGATAAAGTACCATTTCACGCTCGTTAAATGAAAATGCTACTGAATGACCCTGATATGAGTTGATGCCGATTCAGAGGAGCTACAACTCGCACCTGCTGGTGGCCATGGAACATGGCAGGACCACCGTGGAAAGGTCTGGCAGTTACCTCAAAAGTTCAGGCAGACACCTGTCAAAGGACCCATCATCCCACTCCTAGGTATTTGTCCCAAGAAATGATGATGTGTCTCCAAGCAAAGACTTATACACCTAAGTTCACAGCAATTTTACTTGTTAGAGTCTCGAACTCTAGATAACCTAGGCGTCTTTCAACAAGTGAGTGGGTAAATGATTTGGCATAGCCAAGCGATGAAATACAGCTCGGCATTAGACAGGAATTATCTTGGTTGTGTCGAGGATGTCACAGGCGTGTCCCTGTCAAGACTTCTAAGATAGTCATCTTGAAATGTGCGAAGGTTTCTGTATGTCAGTTATGCCTCAGTAAAGCTATTTTTAAATGTTTGGAAAAGTCTGAGTTAAATAATTTACATATATTTCTTCCCTTGTAGGATTTCCAGAGCCTCTAAATATTAAGTATAGGTCTGAGTACTTTGCCAGAAGAGAATGTCATTTCCCAATTTTTTTTCTTCTACAGAATTTAAAAAAACAAACTTATTAAAAAAAAGTTTTATGTTTTTTCTGAGTTTCTCATGGAGCTGGCATTTCATGATCGTTTTGAAAAACATGGCAAATCTGTTCTTTAGAATCTTTAAGTGGCAAATGACAGGAACACATCTTCTAATATGTCTTCAAAACAAGAGAGGCCCCAATTTCACAAAACCTGCTCTGGTGCATCCCAGCTCCCAAAATCAACATGAACCCTTGACCTTCGAGGCTGCAGGAGGACTTCAGCTTCTCAGCCCAGCTACAGGTCCTGCTCATGAGTCCTCGGGTTTCCACTAAGACAGATGCCACTGGCTAGCGCTCAGTCTCGTTCCCGCCATCTGCTAGCAGTGGTTGTTATTGTTAAAAGTAATATAATACTAAATTATTTGAGCACCCCAGAGTATAACATCCTGAGGAAATAATCAAAATAGCTGCTTTTTCAGCTTCCTCTTGAAGAAACACACCGCAGACATCCACAATTCAAGTGGCAGGAAGAGGAGAAATGCTCAGAAAATCCAAGTTCCGATTTTCTAGAAGGCTCCTAGAAGGTCACTGTGCATGGCTAACTTCAGTGCTCTCTGCATCCTCTCTGACGACGCCAGTGCTGACCCTGAAGGGTTGCAGCTGTCCGTGGATGTCTCTAAACCACAGGAGCAGCTGGCCAGCTCAGCTACTTGACTCGGGCAACTCACCACGACTGGTTCATCTAGAAGCCCGAGTTCCATCCGAGACCACGCATCAGCAAGGTCTAACGTCCCACTTGGGCAGGGCAAGTCGACTGTTCAAAGATCTCACAACCTGCTTGCGGCAGAGCATGCTTTCAAGAGTAATTGTGAAAAGGGCCCCCACGTCATCTGGGCAGCTTGGCTCGATGGAATCGTGGGCACAATTATGTGGAAACTGCAAAGCTGTGGACAGGGCTGTATTCCGCAGAGTGCTCTCAATACTGGTAGCACATGCACACTGGAGCCCACCTACACCAGATGTTTTCATAGCTGTCTGTGCCAGCTTTTTTGCCAACACCACACTCTCCTCAAATCCTCTATTAAAATCCTTGGCATAACTGCTATCAAAAGTTTGGATGATTGGGCTGGAGATATGGCTCAAGCGGTAGCGCGCTCGCCTGGCATGCGTGTGGCCCGGGTTCGATCCTCAGCACCACATACCAACAAAGATGTTGTGTCCGCCGAGAACTAAAAATAAATATTAAAATTCTCTCTGTCTCTCTCCTCTCACTCTTAAAAAAAAAGTTTGGATGATCACAGAGCCGACCCAGGGTGACACCATCCTAATGACAGCCATTGCAAGCACCTTCCTGGGTGATACTTAAATGGTATAAAAAGGACACTCAGGTATCATCCATCCTGAAGATTTTCAAATTTTTGTGGGGCACAAGCAGCTAGGTAATTGAAGGGAATCTGGGAATGTGTTCCAGGCTTCAATCTCTGTTCTTCTAGCAGGGTGTCATAGATGCAGAGTGATGTCATTATTTTTTCTGAGGCTTCACTGAGAAATGATCCCAGGAATCCCAACAGGTTGTAAGGAAGAAGTGGTCCATAAAAATGTATTCTGGCCTCAAAGAGATGTGGCCAGTGGAAAGTCACCACAACTGCTATTATCTATTCCTCAACCCTCCTTACTGGGGCAAGAAGGGGGTGCTGTCTTTATATATCATACTTGGAAGGCTGAGACTGACCTCCCCCCATTAGACTCATGTAGGGATCAGTCTGTGAGATGACCCTACTGTGCAAAGGAGAACCTGCTATAACTGACCACTGCTCCCCTGGGCCTGCTTGGTTGCCCCACAACTTGGCTCAAAAAAGCACTTATGTCACTACTGATGGCCATACTCCATGTTGGCTATGCACTGTTGGAGTGCAGTGCCGCCATTTGCAGGAAGAGAGCATTATTTTAAGTTGCATGTCAGACAATGAATCCTCAGAGCTTTATTTCCACCCATCCTCTTCTTCACGCACTGTGGTACATCCCTTGGCATCCTTGGAGGACTGGTTCCCAACACACCCCTCATTCCTGCTGCCGTTACCGCCAGATCTGTGGGTGTGAAAGTCCCTTACATAAAACCACATGATATTTGCATTATAGCATCCTCCTGGATCGCTGAAGCCATCTCTAAATTACTCATAACACCTAATATAATGCAAGTGCTATGTAAATAGTTGTTATGGGGTGTTTAAATAATGACAAGAAAACAGTCTGTACCTGGTTTAATATTTTCTATTCATGGTTGAATCCACAGATGCAGAGGGCCCACTGTACCAGGCTGTGGTTCATAAGCTCCTGGTTTAAAATGTTTAGAAGATACCCAGCACCGCAGTCCAAATCCTAGCAAAGCATGGCTGCTGGAAGCAGGCCACGTGACTTCTGCCTCAGAACTCATGGCAGAGAAGAGCCACCCCATGTGCTGCTGGGTGGGCTCATTTATACTTGCCAGGTGGCCTTCAGTTCTAGACGACCGGAGTTCCATAGTCTCCAAGCAACCAGTTTCTTGTAACGGTGGGCCTTGTGAGACGAGGAGTCTGGCATCTGTCTCAAGTTTAATGAAAAGAAAATCATGAGACAAACTGAAATCCATAAAGTAAGGGACAGGGAGCCGCATTCTGCATTCTTGAATAGGAAGGCGGCAAACCACACAGCTTTTCAAACGAGTGGCTTTAATTTAATCCCTGCACAGAATTTTTAAAGCAGGCAAAGGGATTCTAAAACTCCCCGTCACCTGGAGAAAGAAAGATGCCTAATAAGAGGGACTTACTGTAAGTTATAAAGTTGAAGTGATTAAAACAGGTCTTTCTTGCCGTTGAAGGATACTCAAATTTTTTCAGGTTTACCATCACCTTCAGAGGTCTGTGTAGATCCTTCCTGCAATCTCAGACAGCAGTTCTTTAGCCTCTGCTTCCTTTGCACCTTCAGATTAGATAGCTTGCTGTCAATCTTGCAAAGTTGATGCCTCCCTCATACTAAACTCAAGGTTGTGTTTATTCATATCAAGTGTCAGGCCCACACAGCGGAGAGTCTATTCCAAAGCCAGGAATAATTTAGTCCGTACTTTTCATGCCCCTCTACTGCTTTTGGCTAAGGGGTCACGTCTTGCATTCACCTATCTCTCACCTAGACCCTTCCTCCATTCACTGCAGATCCAAGCACCCTGACGAAGATGTCATTTTTGTAGATAAACCATCTACTACCTTGGTTTGGGTTCTGCATTTGGTTCCTCACCTCCAATGAACTTGTCCCACATAGTTTGTCAACTCAATGACATTGCTAGTAACAATACTTCTCAATTGTCACCTCTAGTCATCCTAAATGGCCAGCCACCTGCCTTCGGTATTTCCAGTTCCTTCCTATGGAATCCTGGGTCCATTATTCCTTGGTCCCAATGGCACCTCTATTCCATCATCTCAACCACCACTTCCCTTTCATGGCCCCCCATGTCCTCACTTCCCTCCTTATCAAGTAGCAGACTCTCATGACAACCACTCTCTGGCATATACTTGCCACATACTTAGGTAATGTCCTCCGTCTACTCTGCACCTGCCCCAAGTTGCTGAATGGGGCTGGAAAGACACCTACGGCCATGATGGCTGGCCCGTCTTGAAATCTCTGTGGTGGCTTAGCATGTCTACCATTCTCCTCGGGTATGCATGATCCAGAACCTCCCACTTGCGGTCCATGTTTTCTTCTAAAATCTTCAAACCTCCCTTCCTCTAGGCTGGTGCTTTATATTTCTTATTTTGTCCAGAAATTGGAAGAAAACATCCAGATCCCACCAGCCAATGCACTGCTGTTCCCATGCTTGCAGCATCTGCTGCCTCCTGTCCTGAAACACAACGGGCCGCCCTTACTTCCATCCTCTTGCCTCCCCAGCACCATTGCATGCGTTAGCTTTCTGGCACTGTGACAGAATACCTGACAGAATCACCTTAACGGAGGAAACACTTTTTTGGCTCTCAGTTTTGGAGTTTTCAGTTCCCAGTTAGCTGGCCTGTTGCTTTTGGTCCTGTGTGGAGGCAGGACATCATGGCGGGAAACACATGGTGGAGCAAAGCTGCTCACCACCCAGTGGCTAGGGAGCAAAGAGAATGGAGAGGGGCCGACATGCTGAGGTCATGGCCCCAGTGACCTTTCTTACCAGGCCCCACCTCCTAGAGGCTCCACCCCCCCCCCAACAAGAGCATTACAGACGGGTCTTGGGGGACACCAGACCTAAACTATAGCACTGCCCCCCCCCAGTGGGGGAGAGAACATTAAAACAGTCTCCCATCAGGTCACACCCATCGCTGCGCCCTTCACAACAGAACTCGGCAGGATTTTCTGTACTCACCGTCTTCACTTTCCCATCTCCTGTTCCTTCTCTGACCCAGGCCAATCAGCCCTTCACCTCCACCATGCCACCGAGACTGCGCTTCCAGGGCCACCCCTGGTCTCAAGCCAGGGTCATTTCTCAGCTCCCATCTTGCTCCTCCTCTCAGCAGTGTGTGTTTGTAACCAGTTCTCCAATTTTTGGACATTCTTGTTTGGCTCCTGGCACTCCCAGGTCCTTACTGGCAGCTCCTTTTCCGTTTCCTCTGCTCAATTATTCTCCATGTCCCGATTTCTTACTGAAGAGCCTGGGGCTCCATTCTCACACCCGTTCTCTCTCCTGCCTACACGCGCTCTGAGACCTCTGCCAACGCCGCGGCTTTCATCACTGCCACACGTCATCTGTGGACTCCCGAGTCCAGGGTCAACCTGCCCCTTGACACTGCCTGGAACAGGCATCTCACATACAGAACTTCTCACGTTCTCCCTCCCAAACTCGTTCCTTCCCAGGTGGCTCTTCACCCCGTTGTGCCATCAAAATCCTGGGAGTCTTCCCTCTCCCTCCTCTCACGGTCCTCGTTCATCAGCAAAGCCCAGGGCCCAACACCAGCACTCGAGATTCAGTCCAAGCCGTCCCCTCCTCACTCAAAGGATGCTCCCAACTAACGGCCTGGATTTCCCTCTGTGCCCCGGCTCCTGGCATCTCTTCTTCACCCACCGCCAGAATGAAACTTGCTCAATTGTCAGCTCATGTCATTCCTTAACCAAAACCTCCTCAGGGCTTCCCGCCAGGCTAGAGTGAAATCTGAGGGACTGGTCTTCAGCCAGCTTGAGGCCACCTGCTCCCCGTGCCTCCCCTGTACTCACTGGCCTCTTGACTGCCCCTAACTATGCCACGCACCCTCAACTCCAGGGCCTTCTAAGTGATGTTCCCCCTAACCCACAGGCTCCTTCCAACTGGGCTGCTCCCTCGGCCAGGACACGCTCTCCATGGACGTTCGCTCCCCTGCCTCACATCACTCGGGGCTCTTCTCAGAAGTCACCTCTATCCAGGGTCTTCCCAGATGCCTTGCCGGCCACTCTCCTGCTAGACTCTGACTTCGTCTCCCCAGAGTGAAACCAGGGAATAACGGATACCTCCGTCTATTATTTCTCTCTCCCCATGGCTAGGAGGCCCCATGATGGCGGGGTTATCATCTTTGGTACTTAGGTGCAGCCCAAGGGTTTAAGGATCACATAGAGGAGCCGCCCATTGTGTGAGGATGAATGACAGCCAGCCCACGGCAGTGAAGAACTCGAGGCCCAGCGGTCGGCCATGCTCCTCAGTCTGCCTGGGAAGGGGCTGCACAGCAGGCAGAGGAGCACCCCGAAAGCTGTTGTGAGGCCGGCAGCCTCGCCCCCAAAATGAAACATGCACGAAGACCAGGAGACTCCTCCCGAGGGTTTTGCCTTCCTCGCCCTTCACCTGCATCATCCCCCTGTGCCTGCGAATGCAGTAGGTGGCTCTGAGCCACAGAGAAAGTGTCAGCAAGCAAAGCTAGACGCGGCTGCCACTGCCTCCCATGGTCCCCTTCCTTCCTCCATGACGACAGAACCCCCTGCTGCATCTGTAATTTTCTGTTTAGGTAACATCTTATCTGCATGCTGCAATCGTGTCCGTTTTCCTATTACTGATGCAAAAGATTGCTTATTTCTAATTATATTGCAAGCACTCAGGGAATTCAAAGAGCAAAAAAAAATGTGTCAGGGACAATTTACAAATTGTGCCTATTTGTGTATACGCTTGCCTGGACTCCAGCAAATATAGAAAGGGGGAAAATGCTCATTAAAAACACCAGCTCTCCTCAGCAGATCTCTGCCTCCCCGTCCTCAATAAATACAAACCTCAACACTGAATGCAAATGTGCTGGTAGAGGAAAATATTCGCCCCCATCTCTTGGTTTTTGAGTGGGAGTTTAGAAATGAAATTTTCCACAGTTGCTCCCACCCCGCCTCGGAAACTCCATTTCTCTAACACTCCAGTTGCTGTTTCTAAACAAGAAATAGCCCTTTCCCCTGTTTGCTGTCTGAGACATCTCAAGGGCCTGGAAAATTCTTCCTCGAGTCAGAGTCGGGACCAAACGTTCACGGACACTGGATGACAATATCGCACATGAAACTTTATGCTCACCTTAGGACCGCCGAATCTAAACGTGATTCTGTCTACATTTTAAACTAAAATAAGGAACTCAAAGGTCTGTGATAGGCCTTCTTCATCTTTAGTCTGTGCTCAGAAAAGGCCTGTATACAATCTTCAACTTACTTTCAATCCAGGATCCTTCATGGATGTGATGAAGCCAAGGCTTGGCTAAACCAGTTACCTGCAGATGAAGTTAGTGGTTGTTTGCCAGTGGTTACTTGGTTAAGATCCAGCTTTCTTTCTAACCTAAGAAGCTTCATGAGCCTTTCAGAGTCCCACATGGAAATATTACTTTGCCCATTTCATCAGCTCTAAACTCATTTTGTTCAAGGTCAGCGTTGGTGGGAGCAGCTACTCAGAGACCTGTACTCTAGAGCTCAAACATATTCACAAAGAGTCCTAATAATCAAAGAAAATTGCCCAAACATACACTGACCCTGAATAGAGGGTAAATCTCTTCTATTGCCCAAACATACACTGACCCTGAATAGAGGGTAAATCGCCGTTTAAAAAAGGAGAGTTGGCCAACTTGAATATATAACCTTTTGGATACAAAGAGATGTAATAGTTGAATATTCTATTCACAATACTGAATTGTTAACTTCATTACATATGCATATTTAAGATATTATATTAAATATATTGAGAAGAACTGCTTTTGCTCATAATCATGTTTCATGAAACTGTATTCAGTCTCTGCAGGTGACACTAGTATTCTTGCATTCACAAAAAAGAGTTTGCAGATAGTTACCAAACAATTTTCAACAGCAAGTGATTTTTCATTTCACCTAGGTTATTTCAGAGTCGGCTCTTTCCTAACCCACATATGATGTTGTCACCAGTCATTTTATTCCAAGCCAAAGGGAGCCAGTTCCATGTACCAGGACAGTTTCTCATTTTGTTTCATTCCCACTAGGGGAGCAGGTTTGTTTGCACTTGGTAATCACAGGCTGTCTTCATTAGCATGACTCAGGTATCATGTAAGGAACAATCAACCTTGATCCAGTGAAGGTCACGGAAGCAAGCAAACAGAGTTGGGTGGGTGAGGGATGAGGCAAACCCAGAGTCAGGAAGCAGGAGGGAGGTGGTTGGGAAAAGCCAGGTAAGTTACAAGAGGGGATTCAACAGTCACAGTAAAAAGAGATTCAATACTTATGAAGCCAAATCAGCAAGACTCAGTAACTAAGTGGATTTGTGGGATTAGAGGAAAGGATAAGAGATAAATAATGCTGAACTTTCTGGCTCAAGAGGATGAGTCGATTTGGTCCATTAAATTCTTTCTCAGATGAGGAATAAAGGGGAAGAGAAGGCTGCGGTCAGGGCAAAGGGGATCAGGTCACGCATTCCACTTTAGGGCCACCGAATGTGAGTGCTGCAAGGCAACCAAGTCAAGATACTCGGCAAGAGTATTCGATTCTGACGTTCAAGGAAGAAAGCTTGGCTGGAGCATCAGTTTAGAAGCCTTAGTCTGTGAGTCTTAAGGAGAACAGTGACCCTGAGAGAGATCTCCAGGGGAAATTAAAGTAGAGAGAAGTTGCATGAACTCCTGGGGTGGGGTGGGGTGGGGTGGGGAACTAATGGAATAGAAAGGAAGAAAACAGAAGCTCCCCCAAGACTGGGGTGATGCTGCCAGGCGCTGGGAATTTCCTTGACGTGACTCACAGTTCTCCACTGGACTTGTTTAGGAAGCCACTGGTTGGGAGGTGATGGAAGTGAAGAAATGAAAACAGTTATTTTCAGAAGTTGTTCAAAGAGTAAGAAAAGAAAGTAGTGGCAGTTGGGGGACAGGGGTGGCAGGGATGAAGACCTCGGTTTCAAAGGTAAGACAGTATGCATGGGCTCACCCAAAGAACCAGGCGAGGAGGATACATGGAGGAAACAAGGATTGCAGATGGAGGAAGGAGAACAAGGAGGGGACCTGGTGGGAAGAACCAAGAACTGACCTTGAATTGGGGGAGCAGAGCGCAGATCTCCTGGGGCTGAAGGAGGGGAGTGGGCAGGTCTGGAGTGAGGGGAGCATGAACCAGCATGTCCCCTCCTCACTTTGAGGTCCTTGCAATAAAACCTAATGGAGTGGTTGGCTGAGTGCAGAGGATGGAGGTCGAGAAGGGTCTTGAGGAGTCTGGAGAGTCTCTGAATAATCACCCAGGGCACAAGAGAAAGCTGACCCGAGAGCCCAGCGCGGGGAGCCTGGAGCCCATACTGGCACTCACCTCTGTGGACTGTGTGTGACCTTGCTCATCGGTGCTTGGCAAACCACGTAGAAAGGCAGAGGACGGGTCCAAGGCTGAGGCTGAAGGACAGGTCTAAGGGAAGGGAAGGTTCTGGAAGACACAATCCAGAGGATCAAGGGAAAGGCAGGAATAGAACCAGGGAGAGGAGGAGGGATGGCTATGAGAAAATGTTCAATGTGGAAGTCTCTGGAGGGAGGGAGGGAGATAGGAGAGGACCCGAAATACAAGATGCCAAGGTCAGAGGCCAGATGAGAACAAGGCTCAGGGGGTGACCACAGCAAGGACACCAAGGACTGCCCCAGGGTAGCAGGCAGCGCTGGGTGTTCACTGGGGTCTGCTTCCTCTTCCTCCGGGACGTTCACCCCAGCCCACATTTCCTGGCATCCCTGGCAGCGGTGAGTGAGCCACGGGACCCTGCTCTGCCCGATGGAAGGTGGGCAGAGGAGGCAGGCATCGACAAGCAGCCTTTCTAGACTTGGCACCTTGAAGAATCTCAAAACCCTCCTGGCTGGCGCTCTTCCCATCTGCAGGCCAAACGCACCAAGGGCCCGAAGGGCAGCCAGATGCCTTGGACAGGGAACAGTCCCTCTGGGGCTTCAGGGGCGTTAGGTACGGCAGTCAGCCTGCTCTCGCTAAGCAAGGATGCCCTGGTCCGACAACAGGAGGCTCAAGAGGAAGGGCTTTGGGTTGAAGGCCAAGGGAGAAACAAGACGAGCCTCCGGCTCCAGACAGGAGAGCGAGCCAGGAATAGGAGCTGCCCGAGACCTCAAAGTGGTGTCCAGGGCAGGGAGGGGCCAGGACCCTGTGAAAGGCTCTGCCTGTGGAGACAACATGGCTTCCAGAAAGATCTGGAAGGAAAGACAGCTGTAAATGGACAAGCCAAGGAAGATGTCCAGGAACAAGAGGACCAAGGCAGGACAGGACGAACAGGGGCCAGCTGACCGCGGGATGCAGAGGAATGCAGAGCAGTATGCCGCGGTGGGAGGAAGGGCAGCCTCACTCCCTGAGGGCTTTCCACGCATCGGCTCTGCAACTAGTGCCGTCAGAAAGGCCGGACTCGTGGGGAACCGAACCTTGGAACAAACAGCGAGATGATTTGGACTTTCTACACACACGGCCCACACTTTACCAGTGTGGCAGGAGCTCACCGTGTCTCACCTGTCTCCAGGACCTCCCATCCTCAGGGCTTCACACTTGCTGCTCCTCATTCTGGAAGGTTCTATCCTCTCCCTTTCCTCATGATTGGAATCATGTCACGATTCCAATCTCTGCTCAAAGCCTCCTGGTCACTCACTCTCTCTGGCCATCACCTGGCTTTAATTTTATTTCTTTGTTTGGTTTTCTCTCTACTTGGCATTATTAAACCTGAAGACACACTATGCGCATAAACACATATGTGAGTGTGTGCGTACATCATTATTTTACTACCAGTTCTAAATGTTATTATTTAAGTTGCTTTCTCTGTCTCCCCTCCAGCCCATGAGCTGCACAGCTGCTGTTCTGGGCACATCTGCATCCCTAGGGCCTTGCACAATGCCTGAAACACTAAGCGCTCCATTCAGATTTGCTGCCCGATGCTACCGAGGGCCCACGTAGAGATGAGAATCTTGAGTGTAAAGACGCACAGGGTGGAATGAGCTTCCGTGGCAGTATGAGTAAAAGCATGAGTGAGTTACTTTCTCTTCTAATCATAGAAGGTTATTGGGGATCCAACTAGATGTCGAAGAAAAACAAAATTTCCTTCTCCCGAGTCTCTCTGAAGGAAAAAAATGAGATAATTATCTTTCTGCAATAGAAAACGGACAAAGAGAAATAGATTAAATAATATTGTATGGTTCTTTCTAGATGGAAAAGTCTATTTCCCCACTGATTTGGGGTTATTTTTTCCCTGTCTTTTCTAAGTGAGCAAAGTAAATTGAATCTCCTGATTCCAGGGCTAAAGGATGCAGTCTATCTCTAAGAATTCTGGTGAGATGACACGAAGCACAAGTGGTCCACAAACCAGCCACAGCTGGATCACACTCCATTTCCACAGGCGAGAGGCTGTTGAGAATAATGCCTGGCTGTGGCCTACTCAGCTCCTCCCTCCAACTAACCGACACCCTAGATCCAAAATTCAAGCCAAAAGCAGAGAGGGGACAAGCGAACCTAACTTACTGCCCCTTGCCAACATGGATGCGTTTTCCAAGGTGGTTTTGCCAACAGGTAATTATGTTAAACCAATCACCAGGAAACGAGGACTTGCAATGATAGTTGTAACTTTGATTTTAAACATTGTGCAGTTCAGAAGGAGAGCCTTTGTTCCCTGTCAAACTGATCGTTTATACCAAGTTCTAAGAAAGAGGAAAAAGCAGAGTGATACTACTGAATGAAAACACATGGAACCCAGAGCTCAGGGCAGCAGCAAGATCCCCGGCCACCTAGACTAGACAGTCTGTTAAAATCTCATTCCTGTGACACTGCCTGAGAATCCCGTGTTGGAAGATCAATGGGCAAAATACGGGAGGGGTCTTTAATCTGCTCTGGAAAACCAAAACCCACGTGAGAAAAATTATGGTTAGAAAGAGGCTGATTAAAACAAGACCTGGGCCAAGTGCAGTGGTACATGCCCATAATCCCTGTGACTCAGGAGGCCAAGGTAGGAGGATCACAAGCTCAAGACCAGCCACAGCAATTTAGTGAGCTCATAGCAACTCCCTGCCTCAAAACAATAAGAGTTGGGGATGCAGCTCATTAGCAAAGCATTTCCTGGGTTCAATCCCAGTGCCAAAACACAAGACCAGGGGCTGGGAATGGTCAACGATAGAGCACTTGCCCAGTATACGTGAAGCCCCAGATTTGGTCCCCAGAAAACAAGACCTTGTTCTGGACCCTGATGGTGCCACTATTCTTCTGGGGTGCTGGGAAGAGGGAGCCAAGTGAGGACCATGCGTTTGGGTAAGTCATTGCTGGAGGGAAAGGAACTTAGTGAGGTCTCCCAGGCCACCAAGCACTGACCACCCCCGTAAAACACTGTTGCACGGTTTTCCTTTCAGACATTTCCCAAAGGCCTGCCAAAACCCAGGCACGGTGAGTACCAGAGACCAGGGAGAGAGAAGGTTCGACACCACGTCTGAACTGGAAGACCCAGGCCGCAAGTGAGACCGACACGTGGACGGATGAAGTCTAACGCCAAATGACCAGCACCAGGAAAACCTGCAGACGAAACCGAGAAGGAGCCGCTGCTTTGGCACAGCGAATCAGAAGCGCTTCAGAGAGGAGGGAGTACTCAAGCCAGGTCCTGAAGAGCGACTTGAACAGCCAGGCTGCGGAGGTGTGGCAAGTGACGAGGCCAAGTTCAGCCCCGAGGCCCAGGTGAGCCAGGGCGAAGGAGGCCTGAAGCTGCAGGAGGCCCAGGGGGGCATGCTCACCCTACGCCCGTGTCCCTATTCCTGGCACCATGCTGAGCAAATACCCACATCCTTGCTTCACTGGCTACATACACAGAAAGTTGTTTCTTTGGCATTTTAAGGGGTGAGGGCAGGAAGGCCGAGAGGAGCAGCAGGATGGGGAGTACAATCTGAAAATGGTAGATCACAGCAGGAAGAGCATATCCTGTCCTGGTTTGAAAGTGGCCTGAACAGTCTTGTAAACCTAGTTTACATCAAGGGCCTGCCCGCCTCTCCCTGCAGGAGCAAACACCCGAGTGCCCAGCTCCTGCCGTCCACAGTGCGGCCTCCATTCCCACTCCCCTCGTCCCCTTTCTGTCTTCTGCTCTGAGCCGCTGCTCCTTGCTGCCGAGTGCTCTGGGTTCAAGGAAAGAAAACCGAGTTTTAACATTTCCTTCAGCAAACCCGGTTAAGAACGTTCAATAAACTCTTTCTCTGTGGAAAATGTTTGGAAAGGGGTGTTTTATTTAACCAAATGATGTAGCTAAATGAAAGCTGCTAATATAGATCATTCACAAATTGCCAATTTTGAAAGAATTAGTGTTTAATAAAGTGCACATAATCCCAAAGCCCTGTGAGACATATCTTAATCTTTCTTTAGTGTGCATGTATGAGATTCATTACTTTAAAACCCAACAGTCTTCAGAGAACCTAACTTATTTTCTGGTTCTATGAAAACTCAGCCTTCAGGTTAGATGACATTTTAACAGACGAGATTTTTACAACAAAATATTAATCCATAATACAATCTGAAGACGAAGGGACACCAGGTGGGGAAGATCCTCGTAATTCCTTCATTTGCTGGGTAAACATTTAGCCTTCTCTACCCCGTCCAGGACACGGGAGGTGGAGAAAGACCAGGTCTGTTCTCCCTCAGGGTCCACGGAGTGGTACGCAGATCTATTTTCAGTAATATTTAGGACACAAAAGCTAACTGTAATAACCAAAACGAGAAAAGAGATGCAGAGGGGACAGTGCTCAGTTGTGACTGTTGAACAGAAGGCGTGCGAGAAAGGGTCGACCTGGACGTGACAGCCAAGTCCTCGTGTGTGCCGGGAGCACTCCCAGGTACCATGCTGGTGCTGGGTGGAGACAGAGGGTGACAACAGGCCACCCAGAGGCCACTGCACGCCTGCGCTGCACAGGGATCCCCTTGGGCTCTCTCTTCCTGGAGCCAACAATCACAGCTCTCTACACTTAAGACCTCAACTCCCATTTTCTTTGTGTCCAACTCTAATCTGAGGAGGGGGTGAGGGAATCGTAGAAAGGCGGGTCTGCCAGACGTGGCCTCCCTGGTCTCTCCCTGGCACGACCATCACTCTCCCCCCCAGGTGGCAGTGGCCGCTAGTGAAGTACCGTCCTGTCCTCACAGCTGGACTGCAGCCATGGCCCCGGGGAGGGAGACATGCGAGGACAGTCTCACGCTGTCTGCATGGGGAGAGGGACAGCAGCCACGAGGCTCTGAGAGCAGTGCAGCCACGGTGTCACTGCAGCGGGGGTGTCCCAGGGAAGGGTGGGGCGTTGTGGGGATCTGGAGGGAAGAGCAGGCACTGGGACCCTGAAAAGGAAGGGCTGGGGCTCTGCAAGAGGATGGCTGAGGAAGAGGGGACAAGGGAGTAACGGCAACCCAGGCCGAGGGGCAGCCAGGAGCCTGACCCTGTGAGGCCCAGAAGCCTGCAGTTAGGTCCTGGGGCCTGGCCCTGACCCAATCGGGTTTGCATTTTCGTAGGGTTGCTCTGATGGCCGAGTAGGGATCTGAATACACAAAGGAAAAAATGGGACCAAGGGATTAATGAAGGGACAGGCATCGCCCTCCAGGACAGAGGAGATGGCGGCAGGTAGCTGGGAACAACTGCTTGGTGACAGCCTCATCAGGACCTGTAACTGTTGATGGAAGAGTAATCAACACCCACGCTGCAGGTGTTCCGAGCCCCATGTCACCGAGCCGGAGAAGCGGACACTAATTATTAAACAGCAGCAATTAGGCTGGAGGCTTGCCAGCAATGGTGCAGGGGGGCTCTCGCGTTGAACAGCCCCCCTCTCCTCAGGAGCATCCAAGCCTCTGAATATTCCCTGTGCACCTGCACCTATTAAAAAGGAAGCACGTGGCCCTTCATCACAGGATTATGTGCAGGAGGTCATTACACCAGAGAAATCCGTCAGAACATCAGCAATGCTGATAAAATTTGAAAAATTGAGCGCAAGTGAAGTTGGAGAGAAAGATTTCATTGCAGACTCGTGAGAACGAAGACGGAAAGCCAATGAGGTGGCCTCGCGGCTGGAATGCCAATGCAAGGGACAGATGAAGCATGTTAGGGATGAGACCTCCCCGTGACAGAGGGGCTTTGCTCACCGGCCTGCAGTCCCTGCCAAGGCAGAACCTACCAAGTCCCGGAGGTGGTCAGTGCATGGCTCAGGGTGAAGCCTAAGAGGTTGAGAGGTAGAGGCTGTGGGTGGAGGGCAGGTGCTGGCCACTAGAGCCCTACTGCGCAGGCTCCGAGCAAACACAACAGGATCAGACATGTGCTGTGCAGAGCTGCAGGTGAAGGAGCAGCTTCACATGCAGCTCCCGGAAGATGTGACATCACATTAAAGACATTTCCTTCTAGAAGGCACTTCTGGGTCCAGAATGGACACTGAATAAAACCAAGGGCTTCTTAGGTCAAAGAGGATACAGTGCACTTAGGAGAAGAAAAAAATCCCAGGAGTTCTAGGCCAGCCTGGGCAACACAAGACCCTTTAAACACACACAGGCTGGGTTGTGGCTCGGTGGAAGAGCACTTGCCTACCACTGTGAGGCTCCGGGTTCAAATCTCAGCATCACATATAAGTAGATGAATAAAATAAAGATCCATCAACTGAAAAAAATCAAAAATACACATCTGTATTTACATATGTATCATATACACACATATAGGAATGACAGGCTGCAGGAGGAACAGGTATGTAAAAGCAAGCTCAGCTTTTTGGACAGATGCCCAACAGCAAAAGCCCACTTCAGTCCCCGTTGCTGGGTTTCTGTGGGCCACGTTCCCATCTGTGATATCACCAGGTCCCTAAGACACCCCTTGTTGAACACCAAAAACATCACCCTCGTCTGCTCATGCACTGGGAAGGCCACTTGTAGTGACCCCAGCCACGGCGACTCCCTGAAAGACGCATTTGCTGGACCGTGGCCATGGGAGGCCTCGGCACGTCCTGCGGCACAAAGAGCAACCACATCCCGGAGCAATTAGCTGACACAGGTCTCCCAGCATCCTGGAGCACAGGTTGTTTATCTCCATCCCCATTAAATTTGAAGGGGGAGGGACAGAAGGAAGATAATGGAGGAAAGAATCACAATTTTTCAAAGTAATTGGGCTTGATTGCTCTTTTCATCTGCCCAGAAAAGATTTGTCTGCCTTCATGATTAGGAGACAAAAAAAAAAATCCCGGGTTCTCACAGCCAGCCTCCCCCCAGAACCTGGACCCTCGGCTGCCCCGGCCCTGAAGCCTCTCCGTGCCTCCCTCTCACTCCTGCCATGTGCAAAACGGGAGCCGGTGAGCTGCTGGGCAGGGAAAGGCCCCGCCTAGCTCTCGACAGTGCCAGCTGTGGGAAGAGGCTGGTCCCCGCCCACCATATGCCGGGCACCATGATGGGCACTGGCACCCCGAGATGAGGAAGACAGACGGGCACTTCGTGAACCAGCAAACTGCTGCAGAGGAGGGGGACACGAGGGAGAAGGAGCCGTGACAAGGAAGCCTTAACAGAAGAGGTGAGCCGCGGGACAGGAGCCTGGGAAGGACCCTCCGGGAATAAGAGGGTGGCGTTGGAGGCAGGAGAACCTCCCACAGGCCGTGTCTGTCCAGGTCCCTCATATGGCGTCCTGGGTGGGCAAAGGGCAGCTGAAGCCACCCTCCCTTGGGGAAGGAACCAACAGAGGGAGAGGCCACGTCCAGGTGGCTTGGGATGATTGAGGGTGAGCGCACCCTAGGTTCTAGTCCCAGCTCTGCCCCTGTGGTCCCTGTCACTTTCCACGCTGGTGCCTGTAAATCAAGATGATCTGAGCTTGTTAAACCCAGGGGAAAGCTGACCCCCCATGTGCCTTCTGAAAAACCACCCTCAGGCTCTGCCTCACTGAAGGCGCTTAGCCAGAGCCAGGACAAATATCACAGGCCAAGGGGACGTGCCTGGCAGGCGCCCAATCTCAGGAGATGCCCCAGGAATAAAACGCAATATGTAGCCCAAGGGCTGAGGCCAGTCCCAGGCCTGAGTCGTCTCAGTCCTACCTTTTGGAGGGACTTCTCTAGTCTGATCCCCAGAGACACTGCCTGACAGTCCCCAAGCAAAGGTGCTTCTACGCCCCCTCGGGCTACCTGTTGTGGTGAACGAAAGTCATCGCTTCCATGTTGTTCTAATACCTAGGGTGAACCCAGTGCCCGTGACTCGCTCCCTTTGCATGAAGAGTGACAATGCCCCAATACATCATGTTGCTTTGTAAGCTCACAACTGGATAGTGTAGACCAGATGGGCCAGAACCAACTTAGAGGACACCCGGAAGGATCTTTCCGTAAGTCAAATGAGACAGAAGTCAGAACCAAAGAGTAAAGAGGGAAAAGGAAGTTGGCTAAAGAAGGGTGTTTGGACCTGGCTCAGGGGCCCACAGGGAAGGGGTGCAGCTTGCTGAGGGCCATTGCCAAGTAGGTATGACGCATCAAAATCCTTGCCAGTGTACCCCATGTTAAATGGACTTGCCTTGGAAATCCGCTGTGACCTTGCATGTGTGTTTGAGAAAGGTGACCCTGCTCAATGACCAGGGTGGATCCAGGATTAGGGTGTATCCTGCAGGTTTGAGGAAGTATCCCTGTCCTTGGGTTTAGGGCGTGCCTGGTTTAAGACAATAGGAGTTTTAGGGAAGTTGGAGGTTGAAGATTATTGCTGCTGGGAGTAGGGCGTTCCTGCTGCCTGAGTTCCCGCTGAGTTCTCAAGGAGAGAAAGTATTTAGGACTTGAATTGAGATTGCCCCTGAACCTGTGTGGAGGCGGTGTGAGTTCGGGAATAAAGAATTGCTGTTTGAATCTACAAGTGTGTGGTGACTCGTGATTCTGTGCCAAGCCGAGACCTTGGCAGCAGCTGGCCAGGACGCTGAGCCTCAGAGGCCAGGAAGCCCACGGGTGACTCCGCAGGCAGGATGGAGACACGGGCACTCCAGGTGAGGATGGCACCAGGACCTCGGCAGGGGCCTTCTCTCTCGACTCCCCGCTACCCAGAGCCAGAAGTGGGCTCGGGGCCCAGCTGGCCTCAGCACACTGCAGGAAGAAGGACAACGGCTGGACGGTGTTGGAGGTGGGACACCTGGCAACTCCTGCCCCACAGGGACATGTCCCTGCCCGGGTGTTCCAGTCAAGTCACACCCTCCCAACTCCAGTTGATGAAGAGGTGACTTGTCTGCCACAGGCCCCTAGTTAACAGAACGCGGCTTGCATGAACAACTCTATCACAGAGCTTCCTGGCAGAGCGTCCTCCAGAGAATCTCATTAAAGGCCTAAAATCAAAGTCCACTTGGGTTTCAGATATTCCTTCCCCTTGACAGCAAACTATGGATTGCTAGAGGACTTAGTTCAGCTGGTAACCTGCCTTGTGAGCATGTAGGATGGATCTAGGAGAGCATCCTGTGAATGAGAGGTGCCTCTGAGGCCAGTTCTGCACCTCAGAGCCCAGGGCTGCCCGCTCCAAGGGCTTTCTCCTCCAGCAGAGCTCTGACAGTCAATTCTAGCAAACGCTGAAGAGACCAGCCCCCAGGGGACATCAAATGGGCTGACTGAAGCCCCAGTCGTCAGAGGAGAGTCGGGGAGGGAGGGCTGCATTGAGGAAGCAACCATGTTCCCCGGCTGCTTGTCCTGTCCCCAGGAGGTGGGCACAGAAAATGCAGCCAGAAGAGAACAAGTTGGGAGAATGGTGTGAGACCCCCTGCCATGTGGAGCTGCCTGAGCCCAAGTGGGCATAGGCAAAGGTCTCCCTGCCCACGTCCTGAAGTAGTCGTTCCTCCTCCCCCTCCCTCCAGCAGGGCCCCCTCAGCGGGTCCAGCACATCCTCCTATTGCAGATAAAGATGCAGAGCCAGAGTTGTCAGCCAAGGTGCTGCCCAGCAGGACCATGTGCACGTGCCCCTCGCCCAGAGAGAAGGAGCGGGAGACGGAGAGGAAGACACAGGACACTCCTGGACGAGGGAAGGCATGGGCTTCTCCAGGGTGGCATGGAGGACAGAAGGCCAGCTGACACTGGGCCTCTTGCCTTCTCCCCGGGGCACCAAAGCATTCTGACTGAGCGAGGGGCCTCAGGACAGGAATTTTCTGTCCTTTCTCTCCTTCCCTGAAGGGAGCCTTTCTCCTGGACCTGCCACAGGTGAGACATCCAGCCGTCCCCTAGCATCCAGGGCTTGTCCTTTCTGGGCCATGCTCTCAAACCCAGGACTTCTGTGGCCTGTGGTCAAGATGGTTGCTCTCTGCCCCTGGGATGTTAACCAACAGGCGTGAACGAGATGAGCCTTGGAGACTCCATTCCTCCTGGGACAGGGATTCTTCTCCTGGGGCAGGAGGAATCAGGGGAGAGAGATCTTGGGGGCAGGTCAAATCTTTGTGGCCCCTTCAAATCACTGCTCCCCATATACAGTCTCCTCTGTGACTGTGGCTACCTTGCTGTCCTCCAAGGCAGGGTAGACCAGTCTGGTCATGGCACAGCATATAAAGATCAGCCAACACACATCCGTGTGTGTGGAGCCTCCAAGCTGATAGAGGTGTTTCAAAACTATACCTGATAACCGAATCTGACCTCAGAGATCCGTTTCCTCACAGCAAGTTTCCCCAAATGCATTCTGGAAAATTCTAACTGGTCCTGTGAACCCCTTCTCCAACAAGACTGTTCTACGATCCAGTAGGCATGAGGAAAACCACCCCGGGGAGTCACAATGCTGGTCATCAGATTCACCTCCCAGGGGTCTGGTGCTTCAGACACCCACTGAATCACATCTCCCAGGCTCACCGTACAAGAGAGTACATTTTCCACCTCTCGTTATTAGCATCCAACAGAAGACTTTCCATGCAATACTCTGGAGCAACTAATTTGGAAAATCATAAAGGAAGGATGGAGTCAGGTGTCTTAAACTGGGCTTCACAGGTTCAGAAATGTTTAGCAAAACAAGAGGAACTGTGTATTTGCGTATGTGTTTGCTTTGCTTTGTTTTCTTTTGTTTGGGGAGGTCAGAGGACCCTCAGCTTCTGAGGGTTACGAGCAGGGGTATACCTGCCCAGGCGAAGAATCACCGATCCTCACCGGCAGTTACACAGGACTCAGGAGGTAGGCACAGAAAATGCAGCCAAGAGAGGATGGACAGCACCTCCCCGTTTCTTTGCACAATGAGAACACTAGACATGGCGCCACGCCCCACCCGGCATCTCCGGGACACTTGTACTTACAGCTCAATACAGACTCTTGTTTCTTTATATTAAAATCCATTTATAAATTGGGTAAAGAGTAATCACACCTTTATAAATAGTCCTTCCACACACATGCACAAAATAAAGTAATATTGCCAACCCTGCCAGACAAGTTTGGAAATTAACCAAAACAACTTACAGCTAGATTCCCCTCCTTTCACATACGTCCCTTATGCCCCCTCCCTGTCATACCTCAGTAGCTCCCAGAGTCCTCTGCAGAAGGCCTTCCCTCTTGGCTCCCTTCTCCCCTCTCGGCCTGCCCCATCCTATCACCCTTACCCTGGTGACCCAGGACCCATGGACCACTCGATTATTCAGCACCTATTCTGCACAGTCATTATCTGATGACGGTTGTTCTTCTGCAGGGCCATAAAACAAATCCTGTGGGCACAGCCCAGAGGGGACCTTTCCCTGAGGTAGGCAGGGTCTGAATCAGGAGTCAGAATCTGGTGGCCTCCCATGGAAAGGGAAGGTCTCAGCAGGTTCAAGGCCAGCCTGAGCAACTTTAGGAGACCCAAAATAAAAAGGGCAGGAGATGAAGCTCAGGGGGCTCAAACCCCAGTACTGCGCGGCGGGGAGAAGGTGGGCCTCAGGTCATTCAAGAAGGCTGAAAAGACCTAGAGCGTGGGACCTTCAGATTCTGATGTGGGTAGCTGACGGCTTCATTTAGTACTAAAGAGAATACAGGAAGACACATGTGGTTTTGAATGAGTCTGGGGTTCCTATTAGTTTGGACATTTCTGATAAGCAGTTAAAGATACAGGGCCGGTTAGTTCTTAAGAAAGACTTGTGAGTTATATAATAAGATTTGGGATTCACAGGCACAGATTGTGGTAATTGGTGCCGTAGGTAAGAAAGAAATTGCCCACAAACAGCAGTAACTAAGCCAAGAAAAAGGAGGAACATTGGAGACAGACCTGGGATTATCCTCTGGCTTTTCTAGCTAATAAACAAGCAACCGGGCAAATGGCCTCTCTGAGCAGCAAGGTCCTCACCCCTAGCCAGCACAATTCTTACATAGGTACTTTGCAGAGGTGTTTTGCATTTTTTCGCAGAGGTGCTTAGCCACTGAGCCACATCCCCAGCCCTTTTTATTTAGAGGCAGGGTCTCCTAAGTTGCTGAGGCTGGCTTTCAATTTGCTGTCCTCCTGCCTCAGCCTCCCAAGCTGCTAGGGTTACAGGCATGTGCCACCATGCCCAGCACTTTACGTTTGTCCTTGCACTCAGAGCCATGAAAGAAACAGGAGACTTATTAAGTCGGAAGAGAAAGTATCACGGTCAGCCAAGAGGTCATTTAAGACAAGACCACCACATGTGCAAGATGAGGTCCATAATGGGAGTAGCTCAGCAAACCCATGGAAGACCACCCAAGGGGCTGGGTTGAGATGGGAACACCGGGCAACAGGCATCAACCAGAGCAGAGCGCCGACCTGGTCCCGTCCATGGCCAACACACACATGGAGAAGCAGAGGCTGTGATCCAGATGTCAGCACCACACTGGCAATTAGCTCACAGGTGGAGACTGGCAACTCGGCTGACCACCAGGAGCTCCCTAGCTGTGGTTCCAGGAGGGGAACGGAACAGATATCACATCTGCTTTTTGTCCTCTTGGAATAACAAAGTAGGAACTTAACCATTCTGATATTTCCAGCCATTTCCAAAAAGCCCTGATTTATAAACCGATGCCCAAAATGCCCTCAGCTGGAGAAAGTCAGAGGGCAGAGGGCAGCAGCAAGAAAGAAATGGGAGGGCACAGGGTCCCCAAGCCATTGCTTTTTAATGGAAAGTCGGGAGCATCCTTCCAAGGTGGGGGATGCTGTCATAAAGGTAATGAGGAAAAAGCCCATCCTTGCAAAAATGAGGACCGGGACCAAGGATGCAGTTGAACAATCATCCTGCAAAAGGGCAGAGACCCGATTCCCTCCAAGGCAGGGGCTGGGAAGTAGAGAGGAAGACAAAGATGAGACACCCATTTGGGCAAGAGAGCGGGAGGTGGATGGAGCCCTCTCTTGGGAGGCTGTTTGCTCAGTGAAAAAGAGACAGCTTCACCTACTGAGAAGTGGGAAGGTGGGTAGAGGTTGGCCCAGTCCCCCAGGGAAACAAACCAGAGAGCCCATCCGGTGTATGTCACAGGTTTGGGACCTTTCGACTATGGCTCCTCCAAGGCTTTTAACTTATGTTAAAACACAAGGGGATGGAGGGGAAGGCTCAGCCTAAACACGGCCCGGTCTTCCACTCCATGTTCTTCCACCCTCTCCAGTTCCCATCGACAAGGGGAGCTTCGAAATGTCACAATGTCTGACTATCAGCACTGGAAAGTTAAAACGTGCAGCTGCTATAGAAAAAGAAATCCACATGTAAAAGTGTGGATCTGAGACTTTTGTCCAGGGTGCGTTTGGGGCTTGGTTTTGGCTATTCAAGTCATTCCACTAGTTTTTCTAGGGGCATAGTTGGGTTTGCTTCTTTTTTTTTTTTTAATATTTTTAGTTGTAGTTGGACACAATATCTTTGTTTTTATGTGGTACTGAGCATCAAACCCAGGGCCTCACACATTCTAGACAAGCGCTCTACCGCTCAGCCACAACCCCAGCCCCTCTGCTTTTCTTAATTGGGGGAAATGGTTTTCCTTTTTATCCACGGGTGTTTTGCTGCCCTAATCTGAGCTCCCAGGTTGCCTAGGTCATACCCAACCCTTGAGACCCTCTTGTCACTCCAACCCTGTACACTGAACATGGTTTGTGTCTTCTGTAACTTATGTTTTAACATCAACGGCACCTTGTAGACCCAGGGAGGGGCTCCCCTCCCAGGCCTGGCTAATTCCTAAAGACAGTGAGGAGAGAGAAGTCTCTCGGAGAGCGACTCCTATGCCCGCCACCTTCTTAGCAAACTCGCTCACCAGGACTGGCTGCAATCGACCCAGGGCGGACCTCCAGTCAGCTGGGGACAGCCGTTCAGCCCACGGCCCACCGGAATTATCTAAACTGTAATGGTTTGGAGGTGGTGGGGGGCGGGGGTCCGCCAAAGGCTCTTTTGTTAAGGCAGAAATATTCAGAGGTGGGATAGTTATGGGTTATGTGAGCAGTCACCTCCTCAGTCCATCCTAGTTTGAAGGGACCAACTGGGTGGTAAGTGTAGGCAGGTGGGATGTGGCTACAGGTGGCGGGTCACTGGGGACCTGCCCTGGAAGGGGCCACCTTCCTCGGCCCCTTCTCCTTTGGCCGGTTCCTGGCTGCCAGGAGGCGAGCAGCTTCCCCACCACGCCCTTCCACCACGCTGCCCTGCCACCCCAAACCCAGAGCGATGGCGTCGGCTGCCTAGGGACTAAAGCTTTGAAACCCTGAGTGGAAATGAACTTTTGCTCCTCTAAGTTGCTCTTGTCGGGTACTTTGGCCAAGTGAGGGAAAGCAGGTTAACACCAGCGATCCTGGCTGCCGCCCGCCTGCCCTGCCTGCTTCTCTGGCCCCCGCCCTCTCCTGCCTCCAGGGTTTTCCTTTGGTCCTGGCCAGACACAGCACCGCCACCTTCTTAGGGAGAAATAAGTCATAAGTTGCCCTTTAAATGGCACTGGCCTCTCCGTGTTGTCACTCGGTCACCTTCATGATTTTAAATGCTGTGGGTACAAGTGAGACACCCCCTGCCACCCCACCAGGCCTTCTCCAGCCGTCCCCTGCTCGGTGTCATCCTGCGACTCGCCTCACATGCCAGTGCCCCCTGAATCCCGGCGGTGGGCGGAAGCTGAGCGACTGACAACACCACACCCCACAGGGCCCAGATGGTCCCGAGCACGTCAGCCCGGAGCGGCTCACACCCCAGCAGCTCCTGGATTCACACCTCTGTTTTAACTAAAATGTCCCCGAATCCACCAAGAAGAGACGTCTGCTAAGTAGACATTTTTAAGAAACCTGCACTGTGTCTTGGTGTAAATGGGAATCAGCCACCTACACCCCCACAGCCATATGCCAACGTCTGGTGCCATCGATTGCAACACACGGCCCCACGTCTGGCCTCACCCAGGAGCGCCGGGGCACGCAGGGAGCCTGGCCTTTGGTTGATCAAGAGGAAGTCGTGTGAGAACCGTTCGCTCTCAGGACAATGGGAACCGCTGCTCCGTCCATGAGCAAGCCCTGGAATGAACGGAAGAGTGCTCCTTTAACCCCACCTAGATTTAACCTCCAAGATACGACACGCCGTCTGTGCTCACAGTAGTGAGACGCAGACACAAACATGTCCATTACACACACATGCACACATGTGAATGTGTACACGCAAACACACAAACACAAAGCCTTATGTCAGGAAGGGAAAGGAAAACTTGAATCACCACTGGGTCAGCTTAAACATACATATAACCACAGGTTACTAACAAAGGCAGGACCCCACGCTCTTACAAAGTCCTTCCTGAAAGTATTTCTGGGGGTCCTTGGGTTCAATCACGCATGGCTCCTTCCATCTCTTTTCCAGTCTCCTTCTCTGGGCCATGTGCAGCTGTCACCACGTGGCAATGAGACACTGCTACCGCTTCTCCAGCATGCCACTATCCTGGGCCATCAGGCCTACTACATCCCGTTTCTACTTCACAAACATCCTCTCTTCCCGCTCCCTCCACAGCACTGGGGCAGGAATCCAACAATCAGACATGGGCCAAGGCCAAGTTCAAGGGAAAGACTCCAGCACTCCCTCTAGCCACTGAAGCCATCTTTCCAGATCCAGCCCCCCGCCCTACCTCCCGCTTCTGGTTAACAGGCATGAAACTCTAGGGGGCTTATGGCACCCTGCCCCCAATTTATTCATCACACACACCCAGACTGTGCCGAGTTTCACTAGCAGACACATTTAGCTCAAGTGCAGAGTGGCCATACGCCTCCCCCTCCACACACAAGGAGATTTTATATTTAGTCAATACCAGCACGAGATCCACACACTTCCTAGAACATTTGCAAATTAAAAAGGTGTCTGATGAAGTTGGACAAGGCAAAGGAACAAGGGGACAAGGATGATGTCATTTGCTAAGGGCTGTCTACTCTATCCTCAGTGACCAGATGGAAAACAGTCTGCTCCTTGGTAAAACGGCACCCAAAGGGGAGAGCATCTCCAAGTTCTCCGTGATCCCCCAGCAGAGCATGACAAAAAAAGGCTGCCAGAAGGGGCCAGGTGGATCCTTGCATTTCCCACAATCCACCAACCACAGATGCACGAGGTACCCTCTCTTTCTCCCACTTCCCTCAAACCATTCACTTTGCCAACATTTGCTAAGCATCTGTCAGGTGCCAAGCGCTGCATTGGGGCTATGGATACAGAGGCGGGGAAGGCTGGATTTCTCCTCTCTGGAATTTATTCTACATGGAAATGCTTCCATCTAAGATGAGTTGGAACAAAACTGAGTCGAGGAAGAAGCTAGAAAGGAAATGTGAGGCCCAATTTAGGAGCACCTGGGGTAAGTGAGGAATAGCAACCTTCCCCGCTTCTCAGTGGGGCATCTCACTGCACAGAGACTTGCACGCCCAGAGGGTAGTTTGCAGGATTCTGGAGAGTTTGGAAATGGGGAAAGGGCCTCAGTTTTGCAAGGGCTCTGGTGGCATGTGGACATCCTTAAATTTCACCAGAAGCTCTTTATTGAGTTGAGTGCAAGATAGTGTGCATGAATCACCATCTAATCAGTGGCTCACTCCAGGTACAACCGAGTTACCCTCAGACCAGGGGCATCAAGTGAAAGAGCCACACCATTTTCTCCCAGTGGACATTCTTGAGCTGATCCACCTCCCTGACTCCTCTGTGACTACCACCTGCCTGTAGTAAGAAGGCCTCCGGCCAGGATGAGGTAGGTAGGTACTGTAGGTGGCCAAAAGTAAATGGGATCAGAAGAACTCATCTTGTCAGTACTGTCACCTGCCAGGTACAGAACAGAAAGACCAGGCAGCAACCTAACCTTAGCTCTAAGCTCACAGCTGTACCAGATCATTTGGGGGATTTATCCTGTGGGAGATTCACCGTCTTATCACATAAAAGCGTAAAACCAGATAATGATTTTAGAAGTCCACATATTAGCTTTTCATCACTGACCAAAATACCTGAACAAGAACAATTTAGAAGAGGAACAACTTATTTTAATTTGTGATTTCAGAGGATTCAGTCCATGGTCTACTGGCTCCAAGTCAGAAACATGGAGGAAGGGCGTGGTGGAGGAGAGCACTGCTAGACAGCAGAGATGGGAGAGATAGGAAGGGGCCAGGGATAGATACAGTCCTCAAGGCCACGCCCCCAGAGACCTACTTCCTCTGGCCACATCCATCTGCCTATAGTTTTCACCACTTCCCAGGGAGTCCACTCAAATTACCAAATGGATTAATCCTATCAAATGGATTAATCCACTAAACCCCGATTTGATAGTTTCACCTCTGAACCTTGACACAGTGCCTAACACGTGAGATTTTGCAGGACACTCCAAATCAGCTAAAGTCTACTTAAGACCACCAATTCAGTGGTCAAAATACCTTTTTAAATTAAAACCAAGAATTCCTGTGTGTCTTGTGGTCAAATATTCCATCCCACTGGTCACAATTGTCTACCTTTGGCTTTTATGAAGAACCTACTGGGAAATCTGGGGCCTGGGATAGAAAACCGAGTTGTGGTCCATCAGTGGTGGGATGAGACTCCATGGAGAGCTTGTCTTGTCCAGCTCCCTCTCTTCCTCCCATCTGTCACCACATCTCACAAATGTATGCCTGTAGTTTGAGTCTTAAATGTCCCCCAAAAGCCCACCTGTTCAAGGCTTGGTTCTCAGTCCAGAAAGTGTATAGGAAGAAAATCAGTGAGGCAAAGGCAACTGGCATCAGGAGGAGGTAACGGCAAGGAAGAGGCGTCCCTGTCAACCAGCCCCAGCTCCCCCCCACCCGACTCTGTCCTCAGTGTGCGCTGCCAACAGCTCTGAGGTCGATAGCTCACTGAAACCCCAGTGGCGGTCAGCCTGCAGAGCACCTTCAGCCCAAGGAAAGGAGGGCCCTTGCCCGCCTTATAACCTACTTGAAATCGAACCCATGCCTCAAACCCGACTTACTGGAACTGTCTCTGGACGTGGTTTGTTCCAGAGCAAGGCTGTTTCGCAGTTGGACACAGGATGCCCTTGAAATACTGGGGGGGGGGGGGGAGGTGAGCAGGCTGGTAGACGCTCTCAGCCCAATCTTAACCAAGAAAGAAAAAGAAATGGGTAAGTTCTTTGGGAAAAACAGAAACCAAACAAACCACCTGAGCAGGGTCATAGTGGTGAAGGCGGGCAGAGAGGAAGGGAGGCATTTGGACCACACCAGGGATGGGCAGCCGGAGACGCTTCCGACAGAAGCCCAGAACGCAGCGAGCCCAGGAGTGGATCTTTCCTCAGCAGCAAGGACAAGGTCAAGAGTCGGCAACTCAAAGGCAGAGATGCTCAGAGCCCCGACTGTGACGTGGGTTGGAAAGAGAGCTTCGGGGTGACCAGGCAGGAGCCATCCCAGCTGAATCTGTGACACTCTGGCTGACCCCAGCACACTGCTGGGGATGAGGGATGTGGCTCAAACTCACTTATCAGAGTGTTCCCGAGAGTTCATACAAGCCAGTCACAATAAATTTCAAGGACCTCTTCAAATATTTCTGTTGCTGCTGAATTTCACTGTTTTCAATGACGTTAGAGAAGCAGACGGAAAGCTAGAGACTGGGTTGTTTTCTATTTGGGGAGAAAGAGAAGTTCCATTAAATTTAAATTTAATGGCAATTTTCAAAAGGGCTTCTCTTTGTATGCTCTCATGAGACATTTTGTAAACTTTTGACAACATGCATGATCAGAACTGCTTTAGACAGCAGGGGAGATACTTTGTGGGATATGAGGCGGCAGCCTGTCCATGATCTATCCCAATGCAACAGCAGGGGGTGGGGGGGTGGGGGTGGGGGGGTGGAGCCTCTTAAGACCTCAGTGAGGCCGAGATCCAACCATCCAGTGGCATATGGAACCCTCAGCACAAAAGCCACCGTCTCACCATGACTTCCAGGGGCTTATGTGAGGAGACTCCAGTTGACTTCCTACCTCCTTTCTCCTAAACCATGGGCAATTATTGGGCACCATGCCGAGTCCTTTACAGAGCCCATCTGAGCCCCAGAGCCTTAGATATTATCCCACGTATGCAACTGTAATCACAATTGAGGACAGACTGAATTCCAAGGATTACTGGGCACCATGCCGAATAATTTCTAGAATTGCAACGAAGACCTTAAGACCCAGGTGTTGTAGTTTTGTCCTCTGACACACCAAAGAGGAGCGTGAACAGACACTGCACCCTTCCCACAGGCCTGCTCGGTGCCAGCTGTGGAGTAAGAGTGGAGTGACCATAAAGCCACTCCTGGGCCACCCCATCAAGCACACCTGCCAGGGGCTTTGGTACCATCAAGGGGAGGTTCTTTCAGGTGGTCTTGCTCCTTCAGTTCCTGGGAACCTTCTCGGAGGAGGGACAGCAAATCCTGCTTGTGTAGGCGACCGTCGCGGGGGGGGGGGGGGGGGGGGGCTGGGGGGGCGTTTCCTCCAAGCCCCTCCCCTTTCCTCTGTGGCATGGAAGCTGTATTCTAATCCCCCAAGACTGCCTTTGGTTACATCTCTGGTAAGAAGGGTACATTTTAGATTGACAGGGATTCGCTCACCTTTCGTTCCGAATCCCCTCTGGAACGGAGAGCGCCGTCTGCCCTGCATCGTTAAATTCCACTTAAGCAGTTGTTTATTGAGGTGCGAGAGGGCCGTGTGTACAGTTGATGAAAAACCAGATGCTCCTCGGAATAATAACCACGAACCTCTCCTCGGGGCCCCTGTGGAAGTCTGTTTGAAGTATTGCTCCAGGTAGACGCGGGCACGGCTGTGATTATTGGATATCCGGCTCCGATTACTCGTCTGTCTCAGGGTAGCTGATGAGTCTTGTCCTGCACCTGGCTTTGAGATCTGCAGGAGCTGAGCCGTGTCTTGCTTAGGAGACGGTGTGCAGAGAGGGAAGGCGGTTCACAAAGACCTGGCCTTGATCTCCTTGGAATTCGGTCTGTGTCCTCAGTTGTAATTACAATTGCATACCTGGGATAATATTTAAGGCTCTGGGAATGGGTAGGCTCTGTAAAGGAGCCCTCACGGTGCCCAATTTGCAATTCTAGAAAGGGCCACACTTCCTTCCATGAACAGGAAAAGCGTTCCAGTGAGCTGAGCCAAGGCGGCTGGATTTGCACATAGAAAATAGCTGAAGAGAGCAGAAAGTATGGGGACAAGTGCATGGAGGACTGCATAGATGGCATACGTAAATGGCACCCGAGTGGTAAACCGCCTCCGTCGTGCTAGGTGCGTGTGCGGCAAACCGCTGACCCCGTAGGCACAGCCCTGGGCCTAAGACTACGTGTTGCAGTCACAGCACTTGCTCCATGGCCCGCTCCTTGATTGGTTGCTGCAAGGACAGATGGCAAAGAATTGTACTGGTGGCTGCCTGTACTCTGCCCAGCTACCGCCTGAGTATGTACGTGGCAACTATGCAATAAAATCGGAACCACTTCCAGCTTGGTCCCCGAGGTCTTGATTCACGACTCCGCAGCCACTCTCCTCTACCCTGTTCTGTGGACCTCCTGGCTGGACGAGCGCGTGCCCACGCAAGAAAGGAAAAGCAAAAACTGGATTGGTCCTTTCCAAGTTACTTCCTTGTAAGGCAGGGACAGGAAGACAGAATGACAGGAAGATAACAGATTGGTTAACAGCAGAGTAAATTGGATTACCTTGTGTGTGTAAGGATTAAGGCAGCGGGAACTTTACAACTGCGCCAATGAAAACTGGCCCATTTGGGAAATTCAACCATTTTCTATTTAATCCGATTTCTAAGAAGGTCAGATAACAGCTGTTTCAGCTTGGTGACATGGACCTTTAGAGAGACTGGCTTCATTTTGACTCAGCCGGGTCTGCTAGGGTGCAGAGCAGGAGCTCAGTCTACACCAATGGCCTCCAATGATTTCTATTCAGTAGTCACATGGATCCTATTTCCCTGCGAGGTGTCATGTCATCTGGGACAAAAGCCACCTTCACCTCCCTGCCCACCATCAAGTTTGGCCCTGTGATTGCCCAGCATCGGTGGAATGTGAGCGGCATTTTGTGCAGGCTAGAACAAAAGGGATTATTTATGACTATGAGGGAAACGTGTACCAGATTGTATTATATCCTTACCTGTTCATGCCTCCCTTCCCTGCAGAAGATTTTCACATCCCCACCTGGGCTGGCAGCACCTCCCATCAGCCAAGCATACTTTCCCGCACACCCTCACACTGTACCGCAAGGTATGTTGAGCAAGAGAACGGCAGTGGATCTGAACATACCAAATCCAAGAAGAACTTTTATGAGAGGGGGGCTAGGGATTGAACCCAGGGGTGCTCTTCCACTAAGCTATATCCCTAGCCCTTTTTAAAATTTTGAGACAAGGTCTCACCAGGTTTCTGAGGCTGGCCTTGCACTTGTGACCCTACTACTTCAGCTCCCCAAGTCGCTGTGGTTACAGGCGTGCACCCCCATGCCTGGCCCCAAGTAGAATTTTTAAAGGGTATATATGACAAGTTTCTACCAGTGCTTTATCCTTTCCCTTTCTACACTGGGCATGTCCTTCATAGGGGCTGCTACTTCAGAAAGGGACAAAGAGATGATGCAGAGATACAGCCTTTTGCTTGCATGTTATTTGAAGATAAAATATTGCAAACCACTGAGAGTTGCTTGTTACAAGGCAAACCTGACTCATACAGCCTGTTACACTCAGATCAATGAAATCAGTGCTCAAATTCTGTGCCGAGTCTTTCACACACTCCAATGGAAGGAATTTCCCTGCAATCCCATGTCAGCCCCCAGGCCTTTCAATCCTCCTCTTTCCTGGCAAGGAGCCTCCAAGCACAATTTTCTCTATAAGAAAGCTTCTTGATATTTTGAGTGAATTCCATCATCTCTATGAGTCATCTAACAGTGAAAGTTAATAACAAAACAAATCTAAGCCTCAGTCTGTTTAACCAGCCAAGCTTTCAACAAATACAGCTGGACTAACAACATCCTCTCACTCCTTATTGTGGCCTTTCACCAACCCCGATGGCTCGAGAGCAGGAGACCAGCGGAAGCCAGAAAGGCCAAAGGGAGGTGGAAAATGTCCCACACACAGCACGAGGGGTGGGTTTGCCACACGAGGTCCTCTGCCTCAACTTCCCTCCCATTGAGGGTTAGCAGGAGCAAGTGGAGGCCTCTCCGGGCAAGGAATAGTTATTTTGAATGTTTAGGGGAAGGAGGTTAGAAATGTTGTCATGCCCAACCCCCCAAAATAAGTCAACCCCGAGAAGACTCCCAAGAGACTCCCAAAAGTCTTTGGAACAATGCCATTGGATTAGTGCATTTTCTGCTGTTATGGCAAAATACCCAAGTCAGTGAGCTTTAGAAAGAAACGAGATTTGTTTAGCTCACAGTTTTGGAGTCTGGAAATCCACGATGGGGCAGTCACACATATTTGAAGGAAAATGGTCCCACGCAAAAGAGGACAAGTGCACGGGGTGGCTTTGCTCCAAAATGAGCCACTCTTGTGAGAACTCACTCCACGAGACCAGTTCTAACCAATCCCCTCCAAGGGCAGTGCCCCCCATGTCCTCATTCCCTCACGCTGGGCCCAGCTCTGATTCCACCAGCTCAACACTGCCACCCTGGGGACCAAGCTTCCAGCACATGAGCCCTTGGGGGACACGCTCAAGCCTTGCCAACCACAGCAGCCTTGTCAGGTGGACCCTTCCAGGAAGCTCAGGCTCATAGGACAGGGGAGTGCCGCTGTGTCTGGTCACATGGAGGCTTCATCCCTTTATAATTGGTTGTTACCGTTCATCCCAAGAGTCTTACTGTGCACCCCCGAGTGGAGCTCGGGGCACTGAGAAGTCTTCATAGTTCCGTTGGCTCCTAACCCAGCAGACATCTGGGAACAGATGAACACCTCACGTGACCTCACCCAAGGGCTAGCGGACCGGACACCACGGATGTGAATGCACCGGTCCAGATGGAGCCTCGATGAAGACTCCTGCAGATGATGGGCCCGTTTCCAGCCTTGGCTTCGAGCCAGTGTCCACAGAAGCAACTCCAAGGCCGACCCTCGTTTTCAGAGTGCACATTTCTAGCATGTTCTAAGCAGGAATTTGCGGATGGTCACTAGAATGGAAGGCGATCCCCTCGGGTTCCAACACATTGTTTCAGTTTAAAAACAAAACTCTGGGGATTTTTAAAAGCAGCTCAGGTTTCCTAAGTGAGCGTTCCTCAACAAGGACCCGCGGGGATGCTGACCCCACCCTGTAGCCACGTGGCCCTGCCAAAAGTGTGTTGAATGTGTGATTCCAGTGCACCATTACCTACTGGATTTCAGAAAGGAATGGGGCCCAGGTAGTCTGTGAAATCAACTGGCCACTGCACCCCTGCACACAATACTCAGTTCTCGTGGGAAGGAATGATGGACACACACACACACACACACAGGAGTCTACATTCCCTCCTCTAACACATAAGAGGTAACCACAAAAGGGAAGCCTCCACAGTACCCTCCTGAGCCTTCCAGCACAGTGCAAAGCACCCAGGTTAATAAAGACGGACACCTGGTTTTCAATGAGGTCACGTCAGATATGCCCACATAACACTCAGTGGGTGGTGAAGGTGAAGTTGAGCTGTGGTTCTGATGGATCAAGACCAACCTCAGGCTCAGTGCCCTGAGGTCTTTTCTCCCCGAGGCCCCCCGTGTCAAGTCTGCACCAGTACAGTCCTGCACCACAGCACCCGGCCGTGAGACTTGGGTGTCAGAACAATAAAATTCCTGCCAAGAGGAGGATCCTAGGCCTGAGGATTAGGTTCCTTTCCAGACAACTATAACCATTCTCTGGAGACTATAAAAGAAACCAAGCATCAAAGCTGCAGTGCGAAGATTTGTAGTTATCATGTAACAGCTCATCTTGGATGCTCCCCGAGCTCTGGGGAGGCAGGGCCAAGTTCACTGACCAGGCTCAGCTACGCAGAGTGTGTGGCTCACTGAAACGGGAGACTGAATGAGTTAATGAAGAAAACAACATGAAAGCTCCGCGCAAGGAGGAGGAAAGAGCGGGGTGAATCCTGGCGAGACCAAGCCTGATCCCACCCCACTGGACAGGTGACCCACAGAGGAGACGGAGGGACGATAGGAATCCTTCTAAGCTCTTAGAATAGAACGCAACTCCACAATGTCACATGGAGAGTGCTGGGCAAGAGACAAGGCGGGGCAAGAGACGGGGAAACCAGATAGAGCAGCAGTGCCTGGGGAAGGTGGAGTCTGAGCTGGGGTTTTGATAGATCAAGACCAACCTCAGGCTCAGTGCCCTGAGGTCTTTTCTCACCGAGGCCCCGTGTCAAGTCTGCACCAGGACAGTCCCCAGGCGGGAGCCTAGGAGTGCACCACGGGGCGTCAGCAGGAGAGTGAGACCTTCAAGATGGAGGTGAAGTGGACAGAGGGAAGAGCACATGCCTCTGGGTGACTGGAACCCAGACAGGACAGACCACACAGGGACTGTCTTCATTTCAATCCCCATGGTGCCAGGCACCATGCTGGGCCAGTCTAGAAGCTCTTAGAAATCAACAGTGAAACGCTTATGAACCCATGTGGGTGCACTTTTCTGGGGAGAGGGTCTCCTGTGTGGTTCTTAGCCAAAGCAATGACAGGGATGACAGGGAGACTGTTGAAAACATGCCAGTAGGGCCCCTTCTTCTGAGCAGACCCTGCCTGGCCCCAGGCTGACCTTGCCACAAGCAGAATCAGGCTCCTTGGGCCTGAAGTCCTGGGCAAGATGCAACCTGCCTCGAGGACAGCCCTCCAGGGAGAAATGTCAGGCACCTCCTGCCCACTGTCACACCGACTGTGGGGCGCTACCAACATTTAGCATCTGGGGACCAGGACATTAAGAAACCTGCAGTGTACAGGACATGGCTCCCCCACGAAGAACTGTCCCACCCTAAGTACCAACGATCTAACACTAGGCGGCTTTCATCAGGTGCTCTAACCCACCCAACACAATCAAGGCAGATGCTCGAGGGTGCACGCCTCAGAGTCCAAAGGAGAGAGGGGTGAGCAGCCACCTCGGAGCTTCTGCACCGACACTAGCACAACTCGGAGGACCTGCTACCCGAGGTCCAGGGAGAACTGCCATTTGAAACTTCTGAAACACTGGAATTTCACATTCGGAGCTTGAAGAATGTGTTTCTGTTTCATAAAGAGGGAAACAGGAATCCAAGTCCCTGGACCACTGTAGCAGATGACCCTCCTCCTAACTCTTCCAGGGGCACCCAGGGGTCTTAGAACACTTAGAAACTTCCTATAGTTATTTCCTTCTATAGAGGAAGTAACTGCCAACTGACTTAAAGACGACACTGTGCTAAGAAAACAAGACGCGCCTCTGTGTTTAATGTGTATTACTAAAGCGAGTGTTTGCCCCCCTCTACATACCCGGCCAATGAGACATCAGAATCTACCCGACTTTGCAGGGACATCAAGCAGGGGACAAGGGTGGGAGGAAGTAGGGGGGGGGCAGAGCTGCCACAGCCCTTCCTCTGGCTCTCCTGACCAGACTTCTAGAATACAGGTTCTGAATGGAAACATCCAGTTCTTCCCGACCAGATGTAGGGTGGAAACTTGCCTCTCTGTAGCCCTCTGCGTTCAGCATTTTTAATGGGTTTCTGGAGCCCTGAGCCTTCCAAACAGCATGCGGGCAGGGAAGCCAGGGGCAGCTCATTAGTTCTGGAAGAGCCGTTTCAATTACACTCCGGCTGTCGCTGTTGAACTGGCAGAGGCTTTACTCAGCCGGCCTGATCCTGAAAATTGGCCTAGCTGAAGAGCTGCTTAATCCAAGCACCAGCAAAGCTGGGCTCTGAAGTCTTGGTCAGATAACAGGATCCTGTCACATGCCAGCAGTGTCATCATCCTCGGCCCTACTGTCCTTTCCCAGGCAGGTGCACGCCGGCAAAGAGAAGAAGCACGACACATTAAGATTCTCCAAGTTAAGAGGTGTTGGAACATAAGACCCCACCAAAGAGGAATTAATAGGGCAAAGCTTTAATCCCGGCTGAGACAGACACAGGGGAGCACCTGCAGTTTGACACTGAGTGGTTGATGACTCTCAACAAGTAGGGCTGGACGAGGGCTGGGCTGAGGACTGTTGTGGACACTGAGGAGGGCGACTTCAAGGGGAGGCGCCTGCTGCCTAGCAAATCCCATGGACACCCCTCCCACCACACATGAGTGGGGGGGCCCAAGGACACATCACTCAGATGAGATTAGCACTGCAGGGTAATAGACTTGGCTTTGCCAAGCCTGGAGGAGAACCCCACCCAGATCTCTTTTCCGGAAAGAGGGGACGGGCCCCAGGTGGAGTCTAGCCACAAGGATCTACAGACAGAGTGCCTCTGGGGACTTTTCCCAGGTACTGGTACCACCAAAAGCAGGTGCGCTGGGACCGAGAATGGACCCACTGGGACCTGCGGCACCCGAGAGGATCCTCCAAGGAGCAGCTCAGAATCAGAAGCAAGGGAGAGGCTGAGGGACATCACTCCCGAGTAAGAAACCGGGCCGATCCCTGATCTCCGCGTGGAGAAGCGCTGGTGGTCTTGGAGAAGGGGAAAGGTTACTATGGCAACACCATGCAGGAAGCGCAGGCTGGGTGCTTGGCAGGCCTGAGAAGGCACCTGCAGCCCCCAGTGGCCACGCTTGCCACTGCCCCCCTGGGTGACGGTGCCTTGAAGTCTGTACCCAGGCTCCCGCTCCCAAGCTCCAAGGCCTCCGACCAGAGCCTGCTCTGTTCACCTCCTGCCCCACATCTAAGTCATGTGTGCCTGTTCACATGAGCCCTTCCCCTGTGGGCCTCAGAGGTGGCTTGGGAGGACCGGCTCAGGTGCAGTGCCACTCCCCCAGGTATTCTTGGCAGAAGAGAGTCTCAGCAAGACGCTCAGCCAAACTTCCACAGCTCACGGGAAGTGCCCCTGTAACATCTCTGGTCACTGAGCTTCTACTGACATCCTTTCAGTGATGGGAGCTTAGTCCACTGTATCATTCAGATCAACTTTAGTTCTGACTTAGAGCTTTGCTCTATTTCTAGGTCAGAGAAGAGGGCCAGATGGGCAACGTCCACACGGACGCTAATGAACCACAGGGCCTTGTGACCAGCACACAGACACGTGTTCTGCCCCCAGTTCTCTACAATCACTCACGTCTGTCTTCTGGTATGTCTCTCCTTAACCACACATTTGGGTTCCTTTATTTCTCTGCTGAGAAGCCTTCTACCTGAGAAACAATGTTCCTTTTCAGTATGGATAACTCCTCCCTGGAGTTGTTCCAAATATAAATGCTGCACATCTCTGAGCACCCTGAGAGCATCAGAGACCTGGATGTGTTCAATGACTGGAGAATCCACGCCAAACCCAAGAAAGCTCTCCATACTTCAACATGGGCAGCAAAATCCCCTCAGAGTGAGCCAATGAAATCCCACATCCAGGCTCCCTAGGCCCTTCAGCCATCTTTAATATTGTTCAGACAAAACAACTAATATTCAGTGAGGACTTATGATGTAGTTTACACTAATCTATGCACTTCACATATATTAACTTGGACTATTTTTCTAGAAACTCCAAGGTCTAGCAGTTGCTAAGGGGACAAGTCGGAACTGAAACAGTCTGATTCCCAAACCTATTCTTTGACCCACTCCAACTCTCATTCCTGCACTGTGACATCTTTCAAAAATTGTCAGTGATTTTCCAATCATGCATGCCTCGCATCTACCAAAACCCCCAGATAACATCACACGTAATAGTGAGATACTGAACACTTCTCCCTAAGATCAGAAATAATGCAAGAATGGCTGCTCTCACCATTACCATTCCACATCATACTGGAAGTCTTAGCCAGAGCAGTAAGAAATAAAACAATATACAGAATGGAAGGAAGAAATAAAACTTTCAGTATTCAGATGTAACATAGAAAATCCCAAAGAACATTCTGAAAACTCTTAAAAACCAATAAATGAGCTTAGCATGGTTGCAAGGTACAAGGCTAACATACACAAAAACCAATTTTATTTCTTTATATTATCAATGAATAAATAGAAATTGAAATTTAGGGCTGGGGCTCAGCAGTAGCGCACTTACCTGGCATTGTGAGGCACTGGGTTCAATTCTCAGCACCATATATGAATAAATAAAATCTAGGTCTAACAACTAAAAATTTAAAAAGAAATTTAAACCATTTAATAGCACCATGAAATATGTGTAGGTATAAATCTAATAAAACATAGGTAGGGTATGTTTTATTAGATTTACACCTGCACATATTTATACCTGCACATAAAACACTGATCAAAGACTTAAATGAAGAGAAATACAATGTTCAAAAAAATGGGAGACTCAGTGTTAATAAGATGAGAGTTCCCTCCAAATCAACTCAATCCAATCAAAATCCCATCAGGATTTTTCATAGACACCAGCAAGTTCATTTATCTGTATGTAAAGGCAAAAAAAGAAAAAAAAACTGATACAATTTTTTAAAAGACTATCAAGATAGAAATTTTGAAGTCAGATATTTTATATTCTATGAAGCTATAGTAATCAGAAAGGGGTTGACTTTGGTGAAAGGACAGACACATAAACCAACAAATAAGAATGGAAACTCCAAAATAGACCCACGCAAATATGGTCAACTAAATTGTTCAAAAGCAAAGGCAATTCAATGGAGAAAAGAATTTTTGATAAATGGTGCTGAGAAAATTGATCATGTAAAAATGATAAAAAGACAGACTTGAACTCTGAGACACATTTAAAAAAAAAAATCAATATGCTCAAAATTGATCACAGACCTAAGTGTAAAATAGAAAACTTTTAGAATAGAACAGGAGAAAATCTATGTGATCTTGGGTTTGGCAAAGAATTCTTAGATCTAACACCAAAAGTAAAATCTGTCAAAGACAACTGGTAAAGTAAGTGGACTTTATCCAGATTAAAACTTCTGTCTTACAAAGTCACCATTAAGATCATGAGAAGGAAAGCCACAGGAGAAAATAAATGAAAACAGTGTATCTGACAAAGGATTTGTATCCAGCATACAAATCAAACCCCCCCCCAACCCCCTGCAATAGGAACATTTAAAAAAAATGGACAAAGGATTTTGATAGAAATGAAGATGTACAGATGGCAAATGAGCACATGAAAGATGCTGAACATCATTAAGCATTAGGGAAATACAAATTAAAGCCACAAGAGACCACTGCACTCATTAGAGAAGCTCAAATGTAAAATCAAAATAAAACACTAATATTGCATGGGCTGGTGAGGACACAGAGCAGCTAGAACTCTGGTGGGACTCATGAACCATACAGCACAGTGTGGAGATTTCCTACAAAGTGAAACATTTACGTGATCCAGCAACCTCACTCCTGGGTATCTGCCCAGGAGAAATGAAAACTTAGGGTTTATGTGAATAGTTACAGCAATGTTCTTCATAATCGCCCCAAACTGGGATCCAAATCAGATCTCTCTCAGCTGGTCATTGGGTAAACAGTGGTATATTTATAATATACCAATATTAATACTACTCAGCCACAGAAACAACCAACCATCGATACTTGCAAGATCATGAAGGGTGCACAAATGCACGTTGCCACATGTGAGAAATCAGATTCAAGGGCTCCATGCCGTACAATCCCATCTTCTGGAAGAGGCAAAACCACAGGGGGAAGAGACCAGCTCAGAAGCTGCCCAAGGTCAGATGAAGAGTGGACAACCAGGTAGGGTAGAGTTGACTACCAGGGATGGCACAAGGGATCTGGGGAGGTGACAGGACTATTCCATATCCTGACTGTGGTGGTGTTTACATACCTCTCTGGATTTCTTATAACCCAGAACTGTACACAAAAGAATAAACTTTACCATTTATAAATTTTAAAATAAGGAGTACAGATTTTTTTTTAGAACTTATCTCCTAAGCAATTAGACTGATATTCTTGAATGACCACATAGTTTGGAATTTCATGATTATATGATTCTGTAGGGTTTTTCATACCAAGCTGCACATCAGAACATTTTCCAAGGTGACCTTGACATGCTGTGCAGCTTCTTTCTAAGACTGAACTAATGAAAATCATGCTCTTGTTCTGGCAAGGCCATAGGGTAAGGCTATAGGTGGTACCCATCTGAAAAAAAAAAAAATCCCTTATTTGTTACCCTGGGGAAGAAAGGGAGATCCTGGGACAGGCAATGGGATTTGGAAGATGGGCCTCGGCCTTCCTTTTGTCATCCTTGGTGGTGGAAATAACCTCTCTCTGGATTGCAGGTCTGAAGATGTGGGAAAAAACTAAACCTCAAACTCTTCTCCTGGGCAGGACCAAAGATATGCACCCCAGTAAGCACCCATGTCCATTCCAGACTGTCTCCCACAGATGGTCCGGAAGGCTGGTAAGAGAAAGGGGTCAGGGGCAAGCGCTTTAACCACATTCAGCTCATTCTTCTCTTTGGTACTCCTTTGCTTGTCCCCAAGACTTGGATAAAATCTCACTTCACTGTGGTCTTGACAGATGGGCACAGGCCAGAGCAAGGCCAGCATGGAAATGGTGGCCTCTGGAGAAATAGGGTGAGCTGGTACACCAGTGGACAGAGTTTGGTTCTCCATGGTGAGCTCCTAATAAAGGCTCAGGATTCATTCTAGGGCTGTGGGTGGTTTACATAGACCATGTGAAACCAGAAACAACAGCCTATATTTGTTTCCCAAAACAGAAGTGGGTCCTTATGAGAGCACATGTCCCCCTTTTTTATGTGTACAACCGTTTTCCTTACTGGAAAGGACACAATCTTCACTGAGGTCGACAGGAGCCAATCTCCCTGTGGCCTGCTGAGGACTAGTGCTGGGAGACCACAGGTGACAGGGTCTCTTGGGGGAAGAGGATGGAGACTTCTAGTTCACTGTGTCTGTTTTAGTTAGCTTTTTCTCACTCTTACCGAAAGACCTGACAAGAACAATGTAGAAGAGTAAATATTTATTTTGGCTCATGGTTTCAGAGATTCAGTCCATGGTTGGCCGACTCCATAGCTCTGGGCCTAAGGTGAGGCAGAACAAATGGCAGAAGGGCATGGTGGAGCCAAGCGGCTCAGGACATGGCAACAGAGAACTCTGCTCACCAGGAACAAAATATCAACCCCACAGTCACACCCCAGGAAGCCGATTCCTTCAGCCACAACTTACCTGCCTACAGTTGCTACCCAGTAAATTCATAAGTGGATTAATCCACTGATTAGATTATGAGAGTTACAACCTAATCTTTTCAGCTCTGAAAATTCTTGCATTGTCACACACACGCTCTTGGGGAACACTTCACATCTAAACCATAACAATGTCTGAGGGTTAGTTGTAAGAGACTATCTTGCACACTCCCCTTGGCTGCTCTCCTCAAAAGATACCCTTGCCATTCCCACCAACACATGAGTAGATTGAGGTAATGCAGAAGTCACGAGTCCTGAGAGTTGGTTCCATTTCAAATCAACAACCAGATAGCCAGGCAGTCAATCAACCAGGCAGTCAATCAACCAGCCAATCAACCAAGCAGCCAGCCAGCCAATCAACCAAGCAGCCAGCCAGCCAATCAACTAAGCAACCAGCCAGCCAGCCAATCAACCAGCCAATCAACCAAGCAGCCATTCAGTCAGCCAATCAACCATGCAGCCATTCAGTCAACCAACCAACCAACCAGCCAGCCACTCAACCAACCAACCAACCAGCCAACTGGGAGTCACTGTGAACATCCATAGTGACCAAGTCCCCTGACCCCTGAAATAAGGATTCCCTGAGACAACCAATTTAGTTCTCAGATACTTAGAACTATGTTCTTCCTCTGATCCAGAGTAGGGACATGCACTACACATAAGAAAGCAGAATACATAGCCCCAAGGGCAGACAGTACCAACCAGGAAGCTTCTGCCGACAAAGTAAGCCCAGGTCCAGTGGGGCACATGGGGACCCCTCCTCATCAACGCAGGAGAGCACCAACCTATCCCAGATGCTGCAGCAGCTGAGTACTTTACAAGGTTCAAAACCCGATTCTCACCTTCTCCCAAGCCCCTCTGGCTCCAAGGCTGCCAATCCCAGTAACTGGCATCAGTTTTCTCCCTGGTCAAAACCAGCTTCCAGTCCTTACCAAGAGCTTTCAACAACAGGCAAAAGGAAAGAAAAAAACTGGAGGGGGGTGAATACACAGAACAGCCACCTACGAACCCTCATCACTGGAAACCAAAGTGCCACAGTGTGCTTCCCCAGGTTAAAGAGCTTCTGGAAAACACACACACACACACACACACACACACACACACACACACACACACACACACACACACACACACACACAGCAAAACAGAATAACAGAAAAAGTGCCAGAAGTGACCAGGCTGCCTGTCCCCAGGAGCAGTCTCCTAAATCCTTGAGTGATAAAATCTTGGCAGGAAAAGCCTAGCGGACTGCTGCTGCCACCCAGGCCCCTCATCTGCTTCCCAAAAGCAGTTAAAAACACATTTCCCCGTTTATAAGAGACTTACGAGCTGAAATGAATGTGTCAGAACAGTTATAAATACGACGGAACCTGCTAACCAAGCAAATGTTAAATTCTGCATAAGGAGACAGTATCCCTAACTCCTTGGTAGACACTTAATGAATATTTCAAACGAAGCATGCAGCAGCTGCTCCGAGGCTCCAGATGAATTAAATGGGCTTTTGTTTCTGCCAGGATGGACCTCCCCTGGCTTCCTCTCATTTCCTCCCGCCTCTCACTTGTACCAGACGAACGCCCCTCCACACTAACCAAGTGCCCGAAGCCCGTCACAGAGCCATCAGAGAATGGGCTGATCCCTGGTCTGTGTGGAATAGGTTGTCCCATAAAAGGCATGTCTACCTGGAACCTCAGAGGTGACCTTCCTTGGAAATTGGGTCTTCACAGATGCAATTAGTCAAGCAGGATTCATAGGGCAGACGGTTTCGGCCAGCAGGAGTAAGTTATGGAGATCTATTTTACAGCACAGCGACTGCAGTTCATGATAAATTATATTTCAAAATTAGAGTAAATACTAACTGTTCACACTGTATACTCTAAAAGTTAAGAACATAAGGTCTTACATGTGTTCATCAGCTTGATTTAACCATTCTATCATGCAAATGCATACCAAAACACCACATTGTGCCCTCACGTTTAATTGACAATTATTACACAAATACTTAATTTTTTAATTAAAAAACAAGTGGCCATACTAGATTAGGATGGGCCTAAAACCTAAGAGAAAGAGAGTTTGGGACTTAGAGATACAGGGAAGATGGCACATCACAACAGGGGTGGAGACCAGAGGGACGCAGCTACTAGCCAAGGACCCTGCAGCCACAAGAAGAGAGGAGAGGCAGGAAGGAACCTCCTCCCGAGCCTGGGCAGACGCGGCCCTGGCCCACCTTCATCTCAGACGTCCACCCTACAGAACTGAGAACAGATTTCCAGCTGCTGTTGAGGCCACACAGCCTGTGGTGCTTGGTGCCAGCAGCCACAGGAGAGACGCTCACGTCTCGGGGGACGGTGGGAGAGGACAGCCCTGGGCCACCCTTTCTGTTTCATTAGCCAAGGCTGCACACCTGCCAGCCGTCTTACTCAACCAGACTTAAGACCATTTGCTGGGTGAAGTGGCACACACTTGTAATCTCAATAGACCCAGAGGCTGAGGCAGGAGGATCTCAAGTTCAAGTCCAGCTACAGCAACTTAATGAGGCCCTAAGCAATTCAGTGAGACCCTGTCTCTAAATACCTACCTACCTACCTTCAGGCTGGGGACTCAGCTCAGTGGTAAAGCACCCCGAGTTCAATCCTTGTTTTTTGTTTTTGTTTTTTTTTTTTTTGTGTGTGTGTGTGTAACTTTTCTCTAGTGGTTCTCCAAGTAAGGTTTCAACTTCCTTCAGCTCTTTCCCATTCAGTCCCTCAGCATTCCCAGCCCATGCAGGTGTGAGGCTTACACAAGGAGCTAGAAATACAGTGAGGATCTAAATCAGAGACAGGTGGCTCTCTGGCCATCTTGATCTCCTTTACATTGAAGACCATATGTGGGAAGACAGTGTTTAAAAAAAAAAAATGGTGCAGTGCTGTGACCTGACCCCTCCCCACTGTCCAAATTCACATGTGGCAGTCCTAATGCCCAGTCTCTCAGCCTGAGCACACTCACATCGATGCCAAATTGCCTTGAGAGTCAGGCCACACTCCAAAACATACCCTGAAAACACATTCCAAACCGACTGCCTAGCTCAGATCATCAAGTACATTTTAAAAAGGAAAAAAAGGCACAAAGTTCCATTCAAGCGCCGAGCATCTTTCTTGCCTAACGCAACGCTCTTCAGAAGCCTCAGAATCCATAGTGTGTCCCAAGAGTGGTCCTGTGAACCCAGACACACAGCAGTGCCACGCTGCCTGCAGAGCCCTGAGCAAGAGGTTATGTCTACATTATTCCCTTATTGTATTTAACATCCATGATGCTGAAGAGCTCCTGGAAATTATTATTGAGTCCTCTGTTCTTCATCCTGCAAAAGATTTTTTTGTGGCACATTTTAATAGCTCCATTCACCACCTTTTTAATGAAGTGCTGGTAACTTGTCCCAGCCCAGAAAGGTGGGACTGAAGCAACTCTTTAGCCTAAAGAGGTTGCTAGTTGTGGGGGTGGGGCGGGGGGGGGGAGTCCACTCAGCTGAATGGGAGAAGCTCAAGACAGTCAAGGAGCTATTTAGAAAAAGCTATAACCTTTGCTTCCCCAAAGCATTATGCACACAAAAATTCTGCATAAAATTTCAAGAGGCTCATGAACCCCTTGGTGCCCATGCACCAACCCCAGATGTAAAGAACCCCTGACCTAGTTTCTAGAATTGACTCAGCGTTGTCATTACCTAGAGAGAAGCACTATTGAAATGCTCTCCGCCACATCCTTCATAAGAGCAAAAGACTGGAATTAATCTGAAGGATTATTAATTATGGAACATCAGAGCAATACCAAAATGGAATGGATCCAGGAGTGTCCCACACAAATACCCTAATGTACTGTTAAGTGCAAAGCCACAAGGTACAGAACAAAGAGTCAAGTTTGATTGCATAAGCATCACGCTTCTAAAAAGATATACAAGAAATGAAACAATGTGTCTGAGAAAGGAATTGAAGCTGGAGTCTAGAAATTTTTTTAATCCTTGTTCTTGCAATGGGAATGAAAAGTTAGTTGGGATCGATTGAGGATGGGTGGGTGGGTGAGGGAGAGAGAGAAGAGAGAAGGGGGAGAGTGTTTTAAAAGGATTTCTGCCTTGCTAAATCCCAAAATATCCCCAGCCCTGAGAAGAGCTGTATCAGAAAATCTTGGCGCAACACAAACAGGAAAGCATCTCATCAATGCTTTCCCAGGCTCAGCGGCGGCTGCTGCTGCTGCTGCGGCTGAGGGCAGCTGAACTGCCCTCCCACAGTGTGGCTTATTCCTGTTGCTGAGCCAATTACAGGACATGATAACAGCAGTGCCAATATTATTTTTTAAAGGCTGGTGTTTCTCACTAACTACCCATTAAAGCGATCTCCTTGCTCCAGCTACAGCAGGCTAAAGGGCAGATCCAGATGGTACAAACAATGCATATTCAGGTTCAATCTGCATGAAGCCAGTCATCAAATAACCATTAGTAGTCTGAGTGTCCCCAGATGCCTGACACCCACAGGTGTGTCCAGGTGAGAGGGATGTCTGGGCTCAGCAAACTATCTTCACACCCCCAAGAGCTGCATTTGCCTAAGTATCAGAACAGTTAGCAACAGCTAGGAGGGTTGCTTGGTAACCTGGCAACAGGCTGGTGTTCAGGAGCAGGGGGAGAGGACCGCCTCGCCCTCCTCCAGGGGCCCCCTCAACTCCTAACCCTGCGATGGCCAAGAAGGTCCAGTAATCCCCAGGCTGTCTTGTAAGAGCCACCAGCTCCCCTGGTCTGGTCCTTGCTGTGGCTCCATTGGAAAAAGTCTATCAAAAGGATTGCCAATTACTGTTTGAGTGACAGGCACTGAATCTTCCTCCCACCCCCACCTCTGTGGCTTTAAAGATAAGCAATGGGATAGAAAAAATTCAGGCCAACTTTTGTCGTCCCACAGAAGGCTCAGAATCAGGACTGCAAAATCTTCAAAGGGACACACGAAGCCTAGGCATTCGATTGCTTGTGGGAATCCAGAGAGGCCCATGTGCCTGTGTCTGGACTCAGCCTCCAAAATGACACATTTTATAGGAACATGGTGCCCACCGTCATCTCCAGAGGCAGTCCGCCACACTCTCCAGGAAAGGAGAGGAGTGGGCAGCACCCCGGTCCTCCCAATCCAAACGTGAATGAGCTACGCAGCTGGAGGCAGAGGGCAGAGGTGGTATTCTGACCCCCGTTACTCGAGCTCGTGCTACCTGAACTTTTATTTCCTGGATATATCCCACGTGGGAGGTGGCGGGGGCAGTGGGGGTGAGCGGGGTCAAAGACATTCTGTTCTCCATGAATAACACACGCAGGGCATGACCTGAACCCAGACCACTGAGACCCAGCCACGGTGAGGCTCCAACTTTCCACAGCTTCCCACTGAGGGCTGGTGACCATCTCAGCTAGATATGAAAATACCAACTTAAAACGCCAGCATGGAAATGGGAAAGGACTTTGTCCCCTTCAGTCACTCCTGTGAAGACCGTGACCAGTCACTGACCATCCATTCCCAATTCACTCAAGACAGATGCCACAGAGGCAGGTGCCCATCTCAACATGGTTTGCTGGGTACAATGGTCTTCTACGGGCAGGACTTTGCCTAGCTAACATCACAGGAGAGTGAGGGGCGAACCCGTCACAGCACCAGGGACTTGCTGCACCAAACCAGGACTTCCTAAAAAAGTTTAAAGGAAAACCCAGGTGTGCAACTTGTGCTAACTGGCCCTCAAATGACCCACTTGTCCTCACCGAACAATAACACGGTGGAGTGGGGGAGGATCTTGCTCCCAAGGCTGCAAAACCACAGTCCCCTGGCATCCACAGCTGCTCTAAGGGCGGCAGCCCAGCCTGCACCGCTCCCCCAAGACTTGAGCAATGCCCGCCTCTAATGCAGAACCAACTGCATGGCTTCGCTGTGTCAGTTTTACTGGCTGCACACAGAATCGGCGAGAGACACCGCCAGTTTCCCAGGTGAATCAAAAAGATGAGCATCAAAAAAGGGGGGGCAAAGAGGGGGAGACAGAGGGACAAATGCCCACACTCTACCCATTCAACCTGACCCTGTCCATTCGTCCACCTTGCAAAGAGCATCAAAAGGTGCCAGTGCCATCTTTACAGCAAGCAGGAAGTTTGAGAACAGATGAGAAAGGTGTCTCAGGCCAGAGCCAGTTTGGCTTTCAGGCAGCAGTGGGCCGAGTCCCTGGAGGGGCAGACGGAGCCCTGGCACCTCCCCCGTGGTTCTCCTACCCCACCCCAAGTCTACATGTCTGGCTTGGCCATCTACAGCAGGGAGCTTGCCTGGAAGAAGCCCAGTGCTACCTATCCGGATGGAGAGTTCACTCTCAGGGAGGAGCAGCGTGGGACCCGTGGGATCAGACTTCTTCATCAATGCAGTGTCGAAGTTCAGTGCCAGAGCCGTCTGAGGGTCTTCTGCTGCACCCTGAAACAAGAAGCAGAGTGTCATTACAGCAGCTCATCTCCATGGGGCCCCCAGACCCTCTGGACCATGGTAGCAAGGCAACTGGCCCTCGTCTGCAAAAGCATCAGGGCTGAGCTGGACCCTGGGCTCACGTGACTTTCAGGGAGGGAGGAAGGAGGGTAGGAAGATGAAAGACTTCTGGGGTAGAGGACAAAAACAAGATCCGAGGAGTTGGTACTGATCCCAGAGATGGGAAACACGTACAACTGGCAAGGCCGGGGTCTGCACACCTAACCTCACTATGCACCTCATCAATGCCAATGATGGGCACAGGGGACCTAGCTCCAGGCTTATCAAAAGAAGCCCCTGTGGCCAGTCTACTCAGACGGCAGCTACGGCCCAGGATCCAAGGTCAGTGTGTCTGGGAAGCCGCCATCTGTTTATTTCTCAAGAGATAAAAGGAGGAGACCCAAACAGAAGTATCTGAGAGAAGTGGTGGCACTTGGAGTCACAGCCAGATGGCCCAACCAAAGCCACTCTCTGTGCTGCCCTGACAAGTTGATAGACCATTTCACACTAACCAGGCAAAGGCCTGTGTGCAGCTCCCACAAACCTTTAGTGGCCTCCGACTTTATGGACACTTGGTGAACAAGACGAGGTCCCACTCTTACAGATCCAACAAGGAAACCGGGACGGACCATGAGCATCTCCCCCGAGCCCTGGGGAAGTGCTGACCCTGCAGGCCGCCAACACAGCACAGGATCTCCAGGATCAAGAGGCGGACAAGGGGCTCAGCCCTGCACGACACTCCGCTTCATCCAAAGACCTCAAGGGTAAGGGCAAGTAATCACTCCCATGGGCAAAAAACAGCAAATCTCTTCAAGACCAGGTGTCACCGACTGTCCAGGTAGCAGTGACAAAATATCAACTAAGTAGCTTGTGGAAGTGGGGAGGTCCACAGTCAGGCTGCCAGGGCGGGGACAGGTTCCGTGTCTGGCATGTGTTTTCTGACCTTCAGGCTGTGTGGTCACTGGGGAAGGGCTAGGAGTCCCCCTCCAGGGCCTTTAGGGCATTGACTCTACTGTTGTGGGCTCCACCCTCATGGTCCATCTCCTCCCAGAGGTCCACTCCTAAAGCCACCCTAGAGGTGGGGATTTCTACATATGAATGTTGAGGGGACACAAGCATTCCTCCAAACAAATGAAAGTTTCCATTTAAAATGTGACACTAACATGGGAGAGGAAATGGCTTGTAATCCAAGCGCAGAAATGTGTCCACTTCCAAGAAAAGACTAAAACTGGGTTTTTGGTTAAGTTTCTTTTGTGAAGGAATTTCAGGAAAGGTGTAGCAGGCTTTATCCTACACATGCACACACGAACACATGCACACTTATACACACATGCAGATACATGTGCATGTACAAACACCTCTTGCTTTCTCATGGCCATGATGAGCAAGGATAAGAGCCTAATGATTCATTTCATTATTATTTTTCTTACTACATGGAAAAAAAATGACCCTAAGCCTCTCCTGCGTCTTTCCATTTGTCCAATGCATCAATGTCATCCTAATCCTTCATTTGCAATATCCCTGATAATGTACCTTAAAGCAGGGGCCAACCCTCATTTAGCCTTGTTTTCAAAGGAAGAAGAGAAGCCTCCAAGCCCCGTCGGAGCCTCCCCCATAAGGTCTTGGCTATGACTCTGGAATCAACCTCCTGCCTGGAGGCAACCAGCACTGCAGGTGGATGGACACTGCAGCACGGTAGAGGGGCACGCAGGCCAGTCCCTGCCTCTGCAGAAGCCCCTCTGGCCACCCCCAAGTGGCAGCTGGTGTCTGTGCGATGTGCCTGGGGCACTGAGTCACAGCTCTCTGTCTGTTTACATGCTTTAATTATTTCTAACTCTCTGCCTCCCGCTGACATCTGAGGGATCACTGCAGCCATAAAAGACAGTCCCGCTAGGAAACTGCGTCCTACCGCTGACTCGGCTTCCTTTGTCTCGTTTCTTTTTTTACAAAGTGATTGATGCGTAACCAGGGGATGATGCAGAAAGAGCCGCTGTATTACGGGAGCATGCGGCAGCATTAATACGCACAGGGCTGGGACTGCGTGTTCGACCACAGCCCACTCAGGAAGGGGCTCAGAGACCCCAGGTTACTCTAGAACAGTGGTTTTCAATGAGGTGATTTCACATAGTCCCACTGGGCCACCAGGGATGTTTGTGGGATGTCACTGTGGGGGTGGGGGTGCTGCTGGTGTCTCAGGTGGGTAGAGACCAAGGATGCTGCACAAGACCTTGCAGTGCACAGGGGCCACCACAGCAAGGCTCGCCCTGGCTAATGCCACAGTACCAAGGCTGAGAACCTGCTGAGGACAACGAACGGGCAGGACCCCAAGGCTGCCCACATTGGCACACAGCAATGCTGGGCATTTGTTCTCTCCTGTGCCACTATCCCTAGGAAGGCTGCCTGCCTGCCCTCGTGTATCCAGTCAAGTTTCACTTAAGCATCAACCATCGCCCGAGACCTCCCAGGCCCTGGGGACGTGACCCAGCCACATCCCCCATTCTTATGATCTCGCCTTCTCCTTCGAGACCACAATAACCAATCGATGACAAGCTAAAGGCCCAGGTAGTGATGATGCCGAACAGACTCACATACGGAGTCTACGGCAACCCCCCCAGTGGATCAGCGTTTGACCCACGCTAGCCTACCACAAACGTAGACGCGGTGTTACGCAGCAGGAGGCGGCTGAGAAAGCGGTGTTTGAGCAAAGACCTGAAGACAAAGGAAGAAGAAACACGGGTACCCCCGCCCCTCCATATCCTTCTGCCACCTTATCAACCTATATTTTGTTGGATATGTTGCTTTCTGTCAGCACTTTGGGGGACAGGGGCGAGTGCACTAGGAAAATTCCACCTAGAAGCTACCCTCTCTAAGGCTAGCCAAGGACCCACTCCCACCTGTGCTCCAAACACTCAGCCCTCAGAAGGTGGCACTGCACGTGCATCGCACTACTGTGTGTAACAGCTGTGATACTGACTGGGCCTCGGAACCCATCAACAGATGAGCAGGTGAAGAAAACGTGGCCCACGTTTCCTCAAGGCACAGATTTACACATGTGTGCAAATATCACACCAAATCCCATTAATGTGCCCAACAATGCGTGTTCATAAAAAGTGGCAGGGCCAAGCAAGCTCCAGAAGTGGCAGAAGCACCTCAGAGGGAAGCCCAGGCCAGCAGCACCTCCATCCCCACACCTGGCCAGCCCTCCACTGGCCTATCCAGACATTGGCCTCCAGGGGTCCTCCCAGACCCCCCACCCGATTCCCAACATGCCTCGCCCGCCACTCTCAAATGCTGCCAAGGAAACCAGAGAACTATATCCCTCCAAGCTCCAGAGGGCAGCCCCACAGAGAGCTGCCAACTGTGCCTCGGTGGCTTTATCATGTCCCTGGCAGTTGGGGGAAAGTCGGGAGCCACCTGCTGGGACAAGGTGGCTCTACCTGCTGGGTTGACACTGCAGCTTCTCAGGGAGCCCTGTCCCCTCACTGGGCACTCAAGTGCAGGGACACTGAAGTTCCACCTGGATGCCTTCCACAGACGTGGCCTTGCAGGAGGGACCAAGGCTCCAGGAAGAAACGCTTCCCTGACGCTCCTCTCCGTGACATTCTCCTGTACATTTCTGGGGCTTTTTTTTTTTTTTTCTTTTGACATCCCTGCAAAGCCTTTCCCTTCACACTGCCTCGACCAACCCTGGCAGCCCCACACGGCCAGCAAGGTGAGGGTGCTCCATCCCAGGGCGAACGCGCTGCTCTTGACTTTCCACCACAGCCCTGGGAGTCTGCCTGGCTGCTCATCACAGGAACAATGAGTCACCTTCCTCCCTGTCCCCTCCACAGTGGGCCCCTGAGGCTTTGGAAAATTCAGGTTTGCTGTGTCACCTTGAAGTTTCCAAATGTGTCAGATACACCAGCCCCTCCCAAGGTGCAAAAAGGCTCCCTCCCTTCACCACCTCCTTGCCCAAGTCCCCCTCCCAGCCTCCCTCCCACCTCCTCATCCTTCTCCAAACCCAGCTCAGTACGGAAAGCCAAGTGCAGGCCGCTGGAGGCAGGAGGCCACCCCACCCAGTGGGCAGCAGAACTGGAGATTGCGGTCCTCCTCCAGTGAGATCATTATCATGATGATGATTATTATTACTATTATGATGCATGGTTAGGGGCCAGCCACGGCTCAGAATATACAGCAATTTCCATCTACTGTGGAAAGATGTGCAAAGCAGGAGCTGGAAAAGAATAGCATTTTCCAGAAGGAAGGGAGAGGAAGTGGAGAGAAGGGGAAGGAGAGAAGAAATGGAATACAGTCAGGAAGGGCAGGCAGGAGGAGGAGACAGCCCTGCAACCCCCACCCCCACCCCCAATCTAAACGAACACTTCAAAAACAGCATCTCCTTCCAGAAACAAACCCCAGACACTGCTCCTCGGGGCTTGCTGCCCAAGGTGAGGAAGACCACTGCCAAGGGCTGAGGCCTCCAGAACCCTCAAGAGACAAGTCACCAAAGCAACAAGCTAGTATGTCACTGAAGCAATGGAGTGTCCAGGTGGAGTTTGTAACAGGAACTAAAGACCCCAAGCCAGGCACAACCAGATAAGCATCAGCAGGTACTGGGCACAGCCACCCAAATCCCTGTTAGCAGCCTGGCACGTCTGCTCCGGGTCCCAATAGTGAGCTCAATGTGCTTCGTGCCACTTGTTCTCTGGTTCTCACCACTGGGGTGTCTCAGGGGCACGAACCACTGTGTTGGGGAAAGGTACAGGGGACCAACCTCTGTCTGCTTCCCACAGGTGCAGGGGGGAAGCCCGACCTTTCCAAACCCACACCCTCCTTCCACCAAACGGATGGGGTGGGGTTCTCCCTGACCTCTCCACCAGGTTTCAGCCAATGCAGACTCTGGGCTCCCTGGGCCTCTTGGGGAGCAGTCTTTTTATAAATATATAGGCATATATATAAATTCTTCTTTAATTCGGACACATACCTGTATTTATTTTTTTTAGTATGGTGCTGAGGATTGAACCCAGGCCCTCGCACCTGTGAGGCAAGCACTCTACCGTTGAGCCATAGCCCCAGCCCGGGGGAGCAGTCTCTGAGATTTGTCAACAAGTCAGAGCTCCTGAGGAAGGAGCAAGAGAAAGGTCAGGGGATTAACTGGCAGCCTCCCCCCACCTGCCAGCCACAGCTAAAGGGAGGCAGGGCATTGCACCCAAGGGAGAAGGGGACGGGGACCTGGAGAGGGACCTCAGAAGCAGGGCTCCAAGGGTGGATGGAAATGGTCTGTGAGGGCTTGGCCTCCTCCCCCACAGCAGCCTCTGGCTCCCTCCATCCCCACTTAACCCAGACACATGAGGTGATGTTAAATAATTGATGCCGTTTTTATTACTGAGAAGTCGCCGTGATAATGACACTCGCAACACAATCTTAAATTATTCCACATAATGGAAAAAAAATTAAATGTCGCCGGATCATCCACTAGAATATGGATGGCAGTTACATAATAGATGAACTCATCTCACAGAGAGCCCAGCACGGCCTGCCACCCGGGGCCAGGCTGACTCGGGGTGACAAGCAGCCAGCCTCAAAGCAACTGGGGACACCGACTGGCACAGACGCCAAGGCGGAAGGTGCAGTCCTGCCTCGGGTCCTCCTGGCGGGTCGCTGCTGTGCTTGCCTCAGTTTAGCTACACATTCAGGCGTCCTGGGCTACAGTCGAGATCCTCAACAATGAGGAGAATGATGACTCAAGGCACTGGGCTCCTACAGCTCTCAGAGCACCCTCCCTCGTGCAGGGCACCAGGACTGCATCTGGTTTGGTTTCAGTCCTGCCCCCCTACAAATCCAATCAGTGTTTGGAAAAGCAGGTTTTAAAGCTTTGAATTATTCATACTTGACGTTTTCAAAATCCTGGATGAAGAAGCTCAGCTCCCTCTCCTCCACTCAGGCCTACTCTGGTTCCAACGAGCCCCCTCTGATGTCCCCAACAAGCTTCTGTCATCCATCTACCAGCGCTGCAGTCGGGGCTCCACTGCTGGTCAGCGTGCAATCATGCAGTTGGTTTGCCAGGATGAATGGACTCTCCATAATGAGAAAAGATTTCACCAGGGAGAATAAAGACCCGGGTGACCACGAAGTGGGGCAGAGGGAGGGACGGGTGCAGAGAGGGGAAGAAAGGACCTCAACCAACCAAAGACACTCCGGCTGGTGGCAGAAAGCACGACTTTCCACCCACCTCAGGGTTCCAGGTGCTGAATGATTGTGTAAGATCATCCTGTCAGTCTGGGGACCACAGGAGGCACAGGCGCCTGCGACTCTCTGGAGGCCCCAGCTTTTCCACCTGAACCCCCGGGATCCCCTGAGCCCACTTCCTCCAGCTTCCTCCTATCTCTTCCGTCACCTCAGCCTGAAGATTCACGACGGAAGCGATTCACCCCGACTCCTAGCTATATCTAAGCTAGATACAGGTGCTACTACTCAGACTCCCTTTTGGGGGATGAAAGTTTCCCCTGTTTCTGATGCCAAGTTACTATTCATGATCAAACCTATTTAATCACATTAGACAGATTTTAAAGCACCACACAGTCCTGCAGAGATGCAGCTCCCCAACAGCTGATCCAGGCAGGCATACTCTGTGCTTGTTTTCAAGGTCCAAGTGTCCCACTAGCGTGGGTGACGCAGAAACTGGGCAATGGCACAGTCTTCCAAACCACGAGGCTTTTAAGCTCAAAATGTAATTCCTCAAGGAATGCAAGTGCCTTGGTGTAACGAGGTTTTCACTTTCTAATTCATCCCCAGTGATCGCTCGGGGCTTCTCGTCCCCCTCCGAGACCTCGTCTAAGACTTTATTAAAATACACCCACACAGTCACTCAGCCAGAGAACCTCCATCCCGTCCTTCTCAGGCAACTTTTCTCATCTCTCAGATATGAGGATATCAGATTCCATCAGACGTTCACTAAAAGTCATTATTTCTCTTCCCATAAAAATACATATATTTCAGGTACCTACTGCTAGGTAATAAAATAACCCCAAACTTGGTGGCTTAAAACAATGACCAATTATTACTTGGCAGTCAATTAACTGAGCTCTGCTGCTGAACTGCCTGTTCATGGGCCTGGTCCCTGGGGGCTCATCCAGAGGTCATGGTCTAGGATACACCACCTGGATCTGGCAGGCTGCTGTCCTGGGGTTGGCTGACCACTGGCTAGACACTTATTCCTCTCCATGAGGCCGCTCAACCACCAACCTCCCGACTGTTGGTTCATATGGTTGATTGTCAAGTGCTCATCAAGTCTCTGCCCATGTCCAGTTTGCCACCTTCCCACTGACCAAAGCCAGTCAGCAGCCATCGAGACTAAGAGGGGGGTAAATTGACAGTGCTGCACATGAACAGGATCTGTCATGCTGTCGGGGTACAGATGCCAATGGGGAAGAATCCATGACCATCTCGCAAGCTCCTGAAGCACGTACAGAGACTTACAAAATGTCACATGCAGCATGAAGGGCACTCGACACACCCACACTACTGACGGCTGCTGTGTCAAACCCTCAGATTCCATCTCTTTTCTAAAGAGGGGCCTCTGCAATAGAGACCCAAGGAACATGCTCAGAGGTCTTGAAGCTTAGTAAGTTTTTTATTTCATATTTTTATTTAAATGATAGTCTCAAGAAAAAATAATGTCAACCACCCAGCGGCTGGCTTGCAATGCCTGTCCTGCATTCGGTGTTTCTCACCGAGTGGGATCCAAGCTGTACTGCCCGAGCTGTGGAGGCCGGTGGGAGGAGAGAGGCAGGCTCCAGGACTTCCAGGGCCTCATGAAGATGATGGAGCTCTCTGAACAGTTCTAGAACTGCAATAGGAGTTGACTCCACCCAGCAGGTGTGTCTCATGGGATAAAGCCGTCAGAACCCAAGGAGACGGATCTCTGAGGCCAGCAATCGGGTGGGTATTTTTAGCAAAGGAGATCCTGCCACATTATGAAAATATTGTTGCTTTCGGTTTTGCCAACTGTTTTGATTTATACCGACAAGTTTTTGGTTTTACAACAGTTGAAGAGCCCAAAGCGTGAGGCTTAATTTATATCTGATTTTATGTTTGTGCACATTGATGCCATAAAAGCACAACAGTACCGTAAAGATAGCTCAAGTCAACCTTGAGGATACACGAGTTTTATTTCCTTCAAAATGAGTACACACATTAACCAAATGGGAAAAAACGCTGGCCTGTAGCTCAGAGCAATGGGATCCTCCTCCCTGCTTCCCCCCACCAACTGTAGCTCAAAATATAGAAATCCCTGCTTTAAATGATGGACTAATACAGAGAACATTAGTAGTCCATAGTGACTTCGTAACTTTTTCTATGCTCTGAAGTCACAAATGGTTTAGGGACCCTCCTGGAGTCAAAGTAGCATGCAGACCCACACACCATGCCTGCCTAATCTCTTTAGCGATTCATTTTGTCATAAACCACAATTTCCCAGAGTTCCTTGTTCCATAAGATGCTTCAAGGGAAAGGATACCTGGAGGGACTGTGCGTTGGGTCAAGTCTGCACATGAACATAACTCTAAGAAATCTCACAGTGAAGAGCACGGGTTTGGTTAAACCCTACATTATTTGGCCATATATAAAACCTACTAATATTCAGCTTTAGGGAATAGTGTTCAAAGAATTCTATTCTAGATTCAATCTTCAGAAAACTCTGCAAAGTATTTCTCTTTACAATGGAGTCTGATCATATTCTATGCAGGGGTATAAAAGGTGGCTGGAGCTCTGGGTCTTAAGTATCTATTTTCACAAATAAAATTCTGTGTTTATCATCCTTAAAGATGATTCATACAGTTCCTTTTACACACACACACACACACACACACACACACACACACCCTTATCCCCAACAGCTGAAGGTTAGAAAATCAAGAAGGCCATTGTTCTTGAAAACCCAGTCCTTCCCTTTGCTTTATCACAATGTAAAGAAATAAGTAAACCAGCCCTTTTAGTCCAGTGCTGGAGAAGAGCTATCTGTTACCCCACTGCCCAAGAGAAGACTAAAGTTGGGCTTATCCCCAATCTTTATAGTTTTGACAATCAAAATGATTTTTCTCGACTCCTGGAGAATGAAAGACATTGAGTACACATGCAAAAGCCAGCCATCGACTGTCACGTCACAACCCACGGTAACTGAGCGTTCACGAGGCCTGTTCTCACCAACCTCTGCAAGGAGCCAGATCCAGGTGGACAGAAACAGGGAAGATAGGTAGGGCTGGGAGCAAATGCGCTTGGCATTGACCCCAAGGTTACAGGAAACAACTCTGCCTGCAGAGACTCCATGGTGAACCACACGCCTGGCCTCTGCCTGCACAGACTCCATGGTGAACAACATGCCTGGCCTCTGCCTGTGCACAGACTCCATGGTGAACCACATGCCTGGCCTCTGCCTGCACAGACTCCTTGGTGAACAACACACCTGGCCTCTGCGTGCCTTCTTCCATTATCCCATGGGATCCTTGACACCCTCCAGTGAGGGTAACAGGCAGCACCTTTACCCCAGTTCTGGACTAAGCTCTGCCTCTTCCCACCAAAATTCAATCAGCCCTCACCCTCAGGATCTCAGAACACAGACAAGGGTGGACCCAGGTCTTTAAATGGGTAATTCCATTACAATGAGGTCATTAGGAAGTGGTCCAGTATAACTGGAGTGCTCACAGGACATTTGAATAGACACAAGTAGAAGACACTGTGAAGACACCATCAACAAGCCAGAGGAGCCTCCAACAGATCCCTCCTCACAGCCCTCTGAAGGAACCACGGCACCTTGATCCTGACTTCTGGCCTCCAGAATTGTGAGAAAATAAATCTGAGCCATGACAGTACCACAGACAGAACTGGCATGTGACACTGTCATGGCAGCCCTAGAAAACAGATACAACCGCCATTTCACATTTGCAGGAATTGAGGGATAGGAACTTAGGACTTACTTCACATCACACCACTAATCAGACACAAGCCAGATGTGAACCCAGAACTTCTGCATCTGAATCCCACCACTCCTCCAGCACCATGCTATTCCTGGTGAGCCACAGCAATGTGCTGAGACAACTGAGGCTTCAACAAGGCCACAGATATGAGCCCAAGGCAGGGGGAGGCGCCCGAGTGTGTACACATACCAGGTGCCAAGTTGTGAGCCACTGTATTCAGCGGAGAACGCCTGGTGCCCACACTTGAGACAATCAGTTCTCTTCTTGGTGTGGCCCATCTGATCCTGCATGATCCCAGACAGGAACCATGATCCTCAACCTCTTCTTGGCCTATATGGATCACTGACAAGCTCCTTGCCTGCGGCAGACATGAGGAGCTTTAGCAAGAGTCTGAGGGAGCAGAGCCCAACTGGAAGCCAGACCTCCAGGCGTCCGGAGAAATTTTTGCCAGATGTTATTGCTGCTGTTAAAGAGGGTCTAAAATCCTCACCAACACTTGACATTTGTTTTCATAATAGTTGCCATTCTGATTGGAGTGAGAAATCTTTAGTTTTGGTTTGCATCTCTCTATTTGCTAGAGATGTTGAACATTTTTTCGTATATTTGTGATCAATTATATATCAACTTCTGAGAATTGTCTGGTCAGTTCCTTGGCCCACTTATTGATGGGTGTTTTGGGGGTTTTTTTGGTGTTAAGTTTGAGTGCTTTATATACCTTAGGGATTAGTGCTCCGAGTTGTGTATAGTAAAAATTTGCTCCTATTTCTGTAGGTTCTATCTTCACCTCACTGATTTTTTTCATTTGCCGAGAAAAACCTTTCAGTTCAAATCCATCCTATTTATTGATTCTTGATTTTATTTCTTGCACTATAGGAGTCTTGTTAATGAAGTCATGTGTAACAAATTAAAACAATTTTTAAAAAAGCGGGATGGAGAGAGCCTAGTCCCCTGCAGAGACAAGGATGCCCGTTGGAGGGCTCCAAGACAGCCACTAACAAGGGACCAGAGAAAGATGAGCCTGAAAAATACGTGAGAATGGCTTCAGCCTTTATCTCCCATGTCATTTCAGGTTTAGCCCAATGCTGCCCACACCCGAGGGCAGAGGCCTAACGGATAGGTTGAGGGGGTCAGGATGCTGGGGGACACTGGGGGGTAAGGCAGCCTTTCTGCAAGGCCAGGTCGGGGCAGGAGCTCTACACTGCCTCCCATTTCATAGCTGGCATCAGCCTCCTTCCCAGCCAGCAGCCTCCCCACCCATGGGACCTAGACCACCAGGGCCCAAAACCTCAAACTTTTTCCAAAACCAGCTTTTCTGCCTCTGATAATTGCTACCTCCCAGGTTGAGGCCGACCGCTTCCTAAGGGGAACTGTTTACCAGGGTATTCAGCCCCAACCAAGCCCTCTGGGGGAAGGTGGACTGGTCAGTGACAAAGGAGGGTGAAAGGGGTGAGGGACAAGCTTTTGGTGAGAATGGAAACCCCTGTGCTTTTTTTATGCTAAGGAAATAGCATGCAAATGACATACGAACTACTTCAAAAGAAAAGCAGTGGCTTTGAAGAACACGTTTGATATATATAATTTTTTTTTCCTTGAATGGGGCTTTATCCATGCCATCTCGCTGCTTGGAGCATAATTAATTATTCAGCTTATCTGGATGATGAGGACTTGGTAGCTGAGGCGTACTGAAGGAGCTTGCTTCTGCAGGAAGGTTCTTCTGCTTCCTGCCATGGCTATGTGGGCACTGACGTCTTCCCCCTCTTCCTTCTAAGCCTAAATTTCACGGCAAACCCCCACGCCGACAGACAACACGCCTGCACAGCATTCCCACTGCTGTAAAACAAACCACCCAAATCCAGGGTCTTAAAACAACTCTTGTTCCTCATCTCTGACTCCAAAGGTCCAGAGTCAGGCGAAGCCTAGGCAGGACCCTCTGCCCAGTTCTCAGGCTGAAATCAAGACTGTGGCTGGGACCTCACCTCATTCCCAGGCATTGACTGCTGGAAGAATTTGGCTTCTTGCAGAAGGACTGAAGTCGCCGTTTTCTTGCTAGCTGCACATCCAGTAACCTCAATCAGCCCTAGAGGCCACCCTCGGGTTCCTGCCACATGGACCCCACCGTGGACACCACACAGCACGACTGTTTGCTTTTTCAAGGCCAGCAGCAGAATTCTAACACCTTAAAATCTCCGACCTGAAGGAGGGCCCATTCCCTCATTTAACGACTTGTCTGATGAGGTCGTGTGAACCCAGGGAACTCCCCTTTGGTGGATTTGAAGTCAACCGATTGTAACCTCATGCAAGGAGAACCCCATGGTGGGGAGTAAAACCCCCATGTGGCCCACACACTGGGGGAGCAAGTTGGGCCATCTCAGAATCCCATCCACCACAATACCTTAGCACAAAACTCCCCTCTGACGTCTCTATCCGGGAGATTTCCAGGGCCCACAAGCTCCCTTAGGAGCCTCAATCTGGAGCCCTGGTAGAGCATCTCCAGTGTTCCACCACATCTTTACGGCCTCGGCTTCCAGGCCGAGCTCCAGCCTCACAGAACAATCCCGGGTCTCCTGACCCACCACGACGTACCTGCAAGGTGGAGGGTCCCAGAATCTCTGCCAGGCAGAGGCTTTGGCTCATCCACCACGGGGAAGAGATTCAGGGACTTGTCATCAGGTGAGGCCTGGCGCAGAGACCAGCGCTCCATCTCGGGGTCCCACAAAAGTGCTTTTCTTTCTTTTCACATTGGAAGAGACAATGAGTAGGATTCATGCATCATAATAAACCCAGCCTGGATGAGATTCATCTTTATGAAAACAGGGCTGTAAAATATGACCTTTAGGAGTTCCTTGTTTTGGTTTGGTTTGGTTTTTTGTGGAGGAAGGATCCCAGGAAGACTAGAGCCCCCTAAGGCCCATGAAAGAGCTGTGGTGCTCCAGGGTCACACACATTTTGTCTGATCCATCCCACGATGACCCCGAAGGGTGGCCAGTCATCTCCCAGGGAAGGGGTCAAGACCTTGGTCTACAAGGCCAACCCTTTGGACTCACCACGTTAAAGATGCCAAATGACAGATCAGGCCGCCGCAGGGCAGTGCCAATATGCTGATCAGCTTGATGGGAACAGATTGGCCTGAAGTTATGAACACAGGGCTAATGAGGCCACGTCTGGTCCCTGGGAGGGCTTCTGAGCTTGTGTGGCTCCATGGTTACATGGACCCCAGTCTCCACCAACCACCTCTCGCTGTCAGCCAGTGGCCTCCAGGGGGATGTAAGGGTTTAAATGAAGTGATTAAAATCCTTCTCAAATGCCAGAAAACAGGCATAAAGCCATTTGCTATTGGCGATATCAACTGGATCATCATTTCTTTTTTTTAAGAGAGAAAGTTGAAGGACAAGACTGTACACTAGGCATGAGTGTGACATTCAGAGGTGTCCGTGGGAGATGCTTGGCCGTTTGTATGTAAGAGGGCAGAGAGATCGCAGCAAGAGCTGGGGGACGTGACTGTGGGCTGATGTGACAATGGAAACACGGGGAGGAGGGAGGGGCATGGGAAGAGCCCAGGAGGGATGGCTGGAGCCTGCGGCAGAGGCGGGCAGGGGTCTCTGCATCCCAACAACACAAGAGCCGAGAGCCGGAACAGAAAGGAAGCTCTGCGCAGAACATCCCTGGCTTTGTCACTTTAACTCTGGGTCCTACACGGGGGTGCAGACTGGATAGCCCCCAGGCCCATTCTGAGCACCATGAACCTATGAGTTTCTAGAAAGTGATGTCAACTCCCAGTCCTCACGAGGAGGATCCCTCCATCACCTCTCCCCAGCCGCTGCCTAGATGTGCTGCTCCCCAAGAGCCCTTGGCTGCACCTTATCCAGCCCTTGGCTGGACCAGGAGACTGGCCCTCCAGGGGACAACACCACAGACACTCAAAACCACCAGGCGCCCAAGCTTCTACTCTGCAGCTAGTGGTTCCAGGAGGGAACATGGCGTGTCATGAGCTCAACAGCAGAATGCCCAGCTCTTCAGAGGGTGGACGCCCAGGCTTCGAGGCAAGGGTCGCAACTGAGAACATAGTGATACTGTGTGACTCCACTTTCTACCACTTGATGGAATATCCGAGATACGTAGCTCACAAGGAGGAAAGAGTCAGCCTGGCTCAGGCTGAGGTCACTCAGCCTCGTGGCTTGGGGACTGTGGCAGCACAGTAGGTCACGGCAGGAGCACGCGGCAGAGGAGGTCTGCTCAGCTCCTGGGGCTGGGAAGCAGAGAGAACGGCCAGGGTCCCACACCCCCTTCAAGGGCACGATGTGACTCGTCCCTCAAAGGCTCTTCCACCTCCCAATGGCCCCACAGGCTAGTGACCGATCAGCACCTGGGCCTTGGGGCACATTTGCCCCTACTCGAGCACACTCCAACGAGCTAAGCCATGCTCTTTCAGGCCTGGGCACCCCTCCCATAGGGTTATCTGCCACACAAGGAAGCCGAGGAAAGCCACGCAGGTGAAAAGACAGGAGTTAATGTTATAGAAGGGACAGTATCTCCAGAAAGTCGTGGAAGTGCTAGGGCGAGATGTCGCACCCTTCCAACACGAGAAATCAGCTGCTGAGATGAACCCAGGAACCTGCAAGTATATGCATGCAGAGAGAGAGAGAGAGACCTAGACGACAATAGAACGCACCGTGGCAGCCATCCTAAAGCGCCCCTTCAGAGCGTCCTTCCAGAGGCAAGTGAGAGGGAGATGGGCTGCAGGAGCAGGAAGGCTGGCCAGAGAAGTCTCAGGTTCCTTCCCCAGGGAGAAGGCCAGCCCGGCAGGAAGAGCCCCGAGGGGACAGCCCCAAGCAAAGAACCAAGCCCCTCAGGCGCCAGAGGCCCCGATGGCTCTTCTCCAATGGGAAATCTCAGCAGAGCACCCACCGCGCATTCCCACTGCCCGCTGTCAGTGCAGGCGCCTGGCCAGTAAGTCAGCCTCGGACTAAGGCGAGTGGCCCTGGGGCGGCCGGTGCTGGGGCTGTGGGGTCATCAGCTGCAGAGGTTAATAACCGGTCCTGGCCCTCACCAGGGCTCTGACAGCACCTCCCTCCCTGCCACCCGGCTCTCTGCCACCCTTGGCTACTGCCGCTGCCTCCGCGTGGGCGACTAAGATCATTCAGCTCCCCTCTTCACACCCGCCCTGCTTCCTTCCTCCTGCCGACAGCAGCATCCTGAATCCCAGGCGGAACCCGGAGGAGGAGGAAAGATGAATGTTCCCCCTGGGTGCCCACAAGGCAGTGTCTGCTGCAGGAGCGGGCACAAGTCAGGAAAATGAGCTGTTGACCAAGGAACCCCCCAGCTGCAGGTGAAGGCAGGGCAAGAATTTAGAGGGAAGAGCCCAGGGAAGGGAAATAGACTCCTCGGCTCACTGCAGGAAACGGTCCACCGGATTCTACCCGGGCCAGGACCAACTTACTGCAAACTGGCAGCTTGACGGTCTCCCTGCTGTATTTCTAGGACCACAGTTATGTGGCCAGAACTGGGGAAGAGTCTACAGGTTTATAGGTTATGCTTAAGGTTACATGGAAGAAAGTGACCGAAGGTCTCTCAGCTCCCCTGATTTAACCAGACTACATCCATCTGCCTCAGCCCAGGGTGGTACACCTGGCCTTCCGTGCAGGTGGTGGTCTGAGAGTGGGGCTTCAGAGAGGCCTCACCTTCCACACAGGCTTGTGCTTTGGGCCACCGAGTCCTGCCATCTGCCCATGGGCAGCCACAGGCTACAGAAGCCTACACCAAGGGCAGAGGAAGAAAGCCTGGTTTACCCCGCAGTGCAAGGAGAGCTCCGCACACACTGGAGCTGTTCACACAGAGCAAGACGTGACCAGTCTCGGCCCCAGAATATTCCACACACAGGCCGAGGATACGATCCCTGGACCCCCGGGGAGGTGGCTGAAAGGAAAGGATTAATCTTTCGACAACTTCCCAAGAGAGGGAGTCTATGACCTCACTACATCCTGCCCGAGTCAGTGATTGGTGACCAGGGGCCTCTGGCTCCATCAGAAACACTGGGGCTCTGTCACCAGGGGAAGCCCCTGCCACCCCACAGGCCACAGCATCCTGTGCTTTGGAAGCTCAGTGCCTTTTCCCATGGCTCTATCCTCAGGGAATGTGACCATGACCACAGGAGACTTGCAGAGCCAGGCGCGGCGGCGCACGCCTGTGATCCCAGAAGCTCCGGAGGCTGAGGCAGGAGGATCAAAGCCAGCCTCAGCAAAAGGGAGGAGCTAAGAAACTCAGTGAGATCCTGTCTCTAAATAAAATACAAACAAGGGCTGGGGATGGGGCTCAGTGGTCGAGTGCCCCCGAGTCCAATCCCCTGTACTTCCCCCCAAGCCCCAGCAAAAAAGAAAGTTGCAGAGACATTCCAATTTGAGCCCAGGGGAAGGGCCTGGGCCCAGGCAGGGTGGAGACCTTCAGATGCAGATGCAGCAACTAGGAGCTGAGCCACCTGCAGGAGGACTTACCAGGAAGGACAGGAAATGGGGGAGAGGGGACCCGTCCTGAGGAGGCAGTTCCCAAGATGCAGGGGGGAGGCAGGGCAACACCAGACAGGACCCCTATGGATTACCCACTGACAGAAACTCTGGGGGACAGAAGAGCCTACCCCAGAGGGGGCCACTTAAATGTCATGCCTGGGGCACCTACCAGGACCTCAGGTACCTGCCAGTCATGTGCTCTCCCCCTCCCCTCTGCTGCTCCTCTCCTCCGCCCCATTTCTCACCCCTCGGTATTTTCTGTCCATATGTACATAAATTTTCAACACATATGTGCATAAATACACAGAGAACAATCCAGAAGACACCAACTCATCTCCCTGGTTACTGGGGAAACGGATTGAACACCCAAGAACAGACGGTCAAGGAGAGTAGTGGCTTTGTCGTTAATATGTGTAAGAATCATGAGGCCCAGAGAGCCTGCATGACACAGGCCCCTCTGTGTGTGGGGCAGGGTGCAGCCCCACATATGGTGCCCTTGGCGTGTTCTCCTGGAGGCTGGCAGAAACACCGCATCCCTTGGTTCCCAGGGAACAGAGGCCAAGGCAGCCCCAGCTCCATGCACTGAGCCCTAACTTCCTGCTTAAACACTTCTTACAAGTCCCCAAACCATTTCCCTTTAGTTTTCCAAAGTTAAAAAGCCAACTGCTAAAAAATTAAAAAGTAAGTGATCCAGAGTCATCTGGCAAGGTTGGACGAGGGACCAACAGAGCACACACAGGCCTCTTTGACCTTCCCCACCCCCAAAATAGCTAGCTGGGCCCCAAACCAGGCCACACCTCTCTGCCTGCAGAGGCCACTCCCAGGCCTCCAAGTCTGCAGGACTGTGTATCTGGGCTGGTTCCAGGTGACAAGGACCACACAGGCCCAAGCATTCAGGAACCGGCCACATTTCCGTGACACACCCCCTTTCAGGCGGAGAACAGAATTCTGAGCAGACGTGTGGTTGGACCGCCGGAGTGGCAGAGGGACCGCCCGTGGGAGGGAATTTATTCCAGCCTCATAGCACAGGAAGCTCTGTCTTTGGTCTGTCTCCTTCGACCAACCTCTGCTGCAGGTGTGGGACTCAGAGGGTCTCTGCCCCCTCTGCAGCCGGTCACCTGCAGGATGGTCCTTGTGCTGCTGTGGGACATACAGACCCCACAGACTGACAGCCCAGCCTCCCAATCCCCTGGGCCTCTTGCTTCTCATGTTCTGGGCTTTTGGCATCATCTCGGCTCCCCATGAGGGACCCAGAAGGAAGGAGAGACAATGCCAAGCAAGCGCAGGCTCACTCCAGCCACCTCAGGTGACAGATTTGGGAACAGTTGAGAACTTCAGTTAAAATGAGACTGCTGGTAGTCAGGTACCTCCAGAATCCACTGCTAGAAATAAGATCTGTTCTCTCACCCAGCTCTTACAATCTCTGAAAATCAGTTTATTTCTTAGGTGGCAGGAAGCCGCTGGGAGCCCACGGCCCAGCCCCACCTCCCACACAGGCAATGGCAGAACACCCCAGTTTTGATAGGAAATGAAGGGCTGAGATTTCTAACTCCCTCTTGATGAGAACTCGCTTCCTCCCCTTTCCCATCCAGATGGAGAGACAAAAACCACCAGGCTTGTGATCAGCAGGGCTCCCAGGAAGCCCGGCTCCAAGTGGAGCGGAGAACAAATGGGAAGGGAGAGGTGGGACCACTCTGTCCATCCAGGCTGGGGGAAGCCTGAAGGGTGCGCCCGCCCGAGGCCCCAGGAAGGCCACTCAGAGGCACGAAGCTCTCCAGATCCCTCCTCTTGCTCTACTAGGCTAACAGCACACACCTTCCAATCAGGTCTGGAATCTGTTTAATTAAAGACAACAAGCCCCAGAGGGGATGGAGGGACCTCCCACAGAGTCACTTGGAGACAGGAGATTTTTATCTACAAATAATCAAGGATTTACAAACCAGAGACCAGATCCACTCTGGGACAAAGTGACTAGAGGTCCAAGTGCTGCTTCCAACCTGCCAGGGGCTGCGTCCTCAACATGAGGACAAAGACAATGAGCCCCGAGTTAACAGGACCCTCAACTGATGCCAGTGTGATCCTTGTCATCACCACTTCATTAAATGACAGTTCCTGAGGCTGTATGTGCAAGGTACAGAGAAGAGGGACAGACAAACTTTCACAAGATCTACTCAAAGTGAGGGTGTAAAAGTGCTTTCAACAAGAGAGCAGAAGAGACTTTGGACAGCTCCCTGTGCGAGACACACCCCCCCACCCCGTGTGTCTCCTGCCCTCCACTTCTAGTCAACTTTGTTACACTTAAAAATAAACGAGAATAAACTAGAAGAGAGAAAGGAGACTTCGCCTTGTGATGCGCTCCCGGCCCTCTCCCCTCCCGGTGGATGTCGGCCATGGGGCCTGTGACTTTAGGAGCACTAGGGTGGGCAGGGTGGGGGCAGTGCTCTGGGCCAGGCTGGGTGTTGCAGTGCGGCTCCCTCCCCGCCGCCCGCCCATCCAATCATAAGCCCAATATTTACCCAGCGGAGGCAGTATTTGTGTACCTTGCCATCTGAAACCCAATAAGCACAGAGACAGAAGAGAGGCGGCTGCTTATGAGGCATGAGGGCAAACACAGCAGCTCTTTAAAGAGCCATTGAGCTAATCAATACCCTCTCCCATTCCCATTCAGGGGCCCTGGGACAACAACCAGGACTTAATGGTGATTTTCCATCACCACAACCCTCAGAGGCTCAGAAAGAAAAGGTTGCGGTTTCCAAGTTCGTTCTCCTCCGTCACCAAACAGATTGCTTCCCGGGGCCCGTGGGCTCCCTTCCTACCACAGCAGCCAGCACACTCCCTGGGCCTCTGGGACTCCCCTCAGAAACGGGCGCTGCTCTGCCCCAGGAAGCGCTTCCCTCGGTCACAGGTATCGGTCTGGCCTACAACAAAATCCTGCTCTATGTGAACATATAAAAGTGTTTTCCACAACAGAAAAAGGCTTTGGATGGCTCTCCTGTGCGAGAGAACCACTCTGCCGGGTCAAGTTGTGGCCAGACCTCCTGTTGGACATTCTTTTTTGCTTTGTCCAGAACTCAAAAATCAACACCAAGTTCTGTGATAGGCCAGGCGGGCAGGAAGAGGATGCTGTGGGTTGCCTGGTACCAGGACCAGCTCCTTCAGCCACACAGGCTTCCAGCTGAGCCCCTGTGCCTGCCCCTGAGCCCACCACCATCCCTCCCCCATGCCCTCCCCCGCTTGCTCTTTTGACAGGGAACCCGGAATAACAGTCCCATGGAAGAGTCATGTAAAGGTTAACTAGACTGATTAGAAGAAGCTGAAAGGCCCATCACAGCAAAAACACAGGAAGGGTTTGTCTGGCTCAGCAGGAAGGCCAGTGTCATGATCCAGTGGCCCCTAGCACTGTCGGGGGACCAGGTGCCTCTGGCTTGCTGCTGTCACCTTACCAATGGCCTCTGCACCCTAGGTGCTGCCACACTTACAGGGAGGAAGAAAGGGAGAGGACAGTGAGGACAGATTGCCCCACCCAGTGACTGCTGCTGACCCTGTCACCTGGTTTCCCCTGGATGCCACGGAGGCTGCTCGATCGAGGACAGAGCTGGGGACATGGCAGATAAGCAACACTGCGATTCTGTTAGAAAGGAGGAAGGGGTATGTGGACCCACGGCAGCTCCCAAGGTCTGAATGTGTCTTCCCGAATTCAGACTGAAATTCTAACTCTAAGATGATGGTGTTAGGAGGTGGACCTTCACGGGGTGACGAGGTCTCAGGTTAGCACATTATCAAAGATGTCAGAAACCCCTTGCCCTCCTTCCATCCTGTGAGGACACAGAGGGAGGGCACACTTGATGAACCAGAAAGTGGGTTCCCAGTAGATACTGAAGCCGATTTGGACCTCCCAGCTTCTAGAACTGTCAGCAATACATTTTTATTGTATTATTGGTTATAAGCCACCAGTTTAGGGTATTTTGTTGTAGCAGCCCAATGGACAAAGGCAGGAGGTTTCAGGTCAGCTGCTGTAACAAAAATCGGACACAAACAAAGCCTGCAGAGCGGTGGACAATTTGTTAGGTAAAAGCCCAGGTGATTGGTCTGTGGTGGGTGTGGTGAACAGGACAGGTCAAGGACTGAGGTTGTGAGAGAACAAGAGTGAACTGGCAAATAACATCTCAGTATTCATACGAAAACTAGCTGCTGTTTAATTATTCAATAAATTGTTACTATTTTAACTGCCCCTTCCCTGAAAGGATCCTGAGGGCCATCCAGGGGTTCCTCATACCCCACTTTGAGAATGACCATTTAAAGATCACACCTTTTACCTGGCATGATCGAGCACATCTGGAATCCCAGTTATTCAGGCAGCTAAAGCAAGATGATCACAAATTCAAGCCCACCCTGTGTCAAATTTTTTAAAAAAATTTAAAAGGACTAGCGATGTAGCTCAGTGGTAGAGTGCCCCTTGGGTTCAATTCCCAGCGCGCGCGCGCACACACACACACACACACACACACACACACACACACACCCCTCCTAAATAAACAAAGGTATCTAAACTTCACAGATAACAACTTGCTCTCTTGGCCCCCCTCCCCCCCTCCCTCTGCTGGCAACCAGCGCATTTCCACCGCAGTGGTGCAGGGGACGGCTGGGACTAAAAAGTTAAGAGATGTGGCAAATGCCTGGTGCCTTAGGTCAGACCAAACCAGAGGGACTAATCCTATAAGTAAAAGGTGGAACTGAGAAATTCCCAGCAGCTGCCAAAGCCATTTTCGCTTTGGGGAATTTCCTCGTTCTTTCCCTGCACTTTAGGGATTACTCCACCTCTGTCTACAAAAAAGAAAAAAGGACAATGGATACAGTAATACGTTGATATTATGGATTGTTTCTTGGGAATGATCTGGGGCTGAATGTGTTTCGTAACAATCTGGTATCTGAATGGGTTTCTAAAGCATTGCACTATCTTGCAGTTAAAAGTTGGGTTTAAGCAATTTTTTAGTTTGATTTCAGATAGTTCATGCTTAGAAAACTTACATACTTAGGATAAAAAAAATTAAAGAGTTTCAATTTTGAACTGGGTAGCCTGAAAAGATTTCACTAGGTGTACCAGTACATTAACTTGGGCAAGGATAGTAAATTAATTTGGTATCTGTTCCCCTCAGTGTGTAGGATTTAGAAAAAATTGCTAAATTGGAACGTTGGCCTGGTTTATTATAATGACCTTAATTAACAACAGCCTTTAAAATTTTTAAAGCTTAATTTTGGATATACATGGTAGTGTGTGGATTTTTTCCAGGTGATTTAATGTAACTTAATACTGCTTTAGGAACTTCAGAACAAAGAAACTAGTTTAATGATCCTAAAGAAATTTCTTCTGATGGTAGAGATCCTATTTCCAGTTTTATGTGAGCAAGTTTTTCTAGTGTAAAAAGATAAAATTTTGAGAATTACATCTTAAACTTGTATCATAATTTTCAACATCCAAACCTGGAAATTATGACTTATGGTTAAAATGCCTCGGGGATGAGGTTTCTGCTCAGAATTCCAGTTTTCCCAGTTCCTTCCAGACCTCAGCCAGGGCTTAAGTTGATATGCAAACAGAAGAAGCTTGGAGTTCAGGCCCAAGGAAAAAAAAAAAAAAGTATTTCTTTGCCTGAACTCAAATTAGACCAAACCAAGAAGTAAATTATATGGTATTTACTAACTACTGGCCAGTCATCTTTTTTAGGACTCTCGCTTTTTCTTAGATTCTGTTTTTTTGAGCTCATGATTTTGATCCTACAGACAAGTTAATGTTTTCTGATCAGTTCTATTTTTGATCAACTGTGGAGTTCTTAAACATTGCAATGAGATTTCACCTGAGAAAGTTACAAGGCCTTTACTATTGTGTTGTGTTACACTTGTGTTACGTGTTGTATGTCGGTATGTCTGTGTATGTCCATATATCATGCAATGATATGACAATTGGCAGATGAGGAGTGCTCACAAAAAAATTAAAAATGCATCCAAATATCTTTAATTCACATGATTCAAATGGTCCAATTTAAATTGGGTTAACAGATGCAAGAAAAGATGTCTTTAAAATTAAGCTTATAAGTTTTTCTAGGTGTTCAAAAAAAAGGCCCTAATAAAATGTTAACTCTGCTTAAACTCAAAAGTTTACAAGTATTGTTTCAAAATGTGAACAGAAGAAGGTTAACAGATGGAAAAGAAAAACTAAAAGGTTCTAGGTATGGATCTAGTAGAGGAAAAATGTGTTTCTGGATAAGAGTCTATATGACTAAGTAATCAAGAGGGTTTAAGTAAGGGATAAAAGAGGTTTGTGTAAGTTGGTTATGTGTGTAAGTTTTTGAGCAAGTAATCTTAAAAAAAATTATACAACTATGGTTAAACAACAACTGTTATTTTTCAATATTGTAATGGTTTTTTTTTTTTAGAGAGTGAGAGGAGAGAGAGAGAGAGAGAGAGAGAGAGAGAGAGAGAGAGAGAGAGAGAGAGAGAGAGAGAGAGAGAATTTTTAATATTTTTTTCAGTTCTCGGCAGACACAACATCTTTGTTGGTATGTGGTGCTGAGGATCGAACCCGGGTCACACGCATACCAGGTGAGCGCGCTACTGCTTCAGCCACATCCCCAGCCCTGTAATGTTATTTCTTTAAAAGCTAAACTTGGTTAATATAAAGTCATCAATGTAATTGTGGTGTTATTAATGTGTTCATATCTTCCAGGTAGACAAGTCTGTAAGGTAAAAAGCTTCAAAAAGAACATTGTATCAAGCTGGAGTTCTAAAGTTGTATGGTAATTTTAGGCTTAAAAGAAAAATGTTGGAGATTTATTTATATCATTTGTGTTCTATAACTGGACTTGTCATCAATAAGATATGTAAAGTTCTATGTTACTTTACACTGAGATACAATTTAAATGTATTTTTAAGTTAATTAGAGCCTAATCTGGGTGAAGGTTTTATTGTAAAACACAAAAATACTTTGCTACTTTCCTCCAAGAGGTTAAAAAGCTTCCAGCCTTCCCTTAATTCCTGTTTTAGATGTGATATTATGTTGTGTTAGCTAATGTTCATGTAAACTTGAGCAACAATTTATGTAGGCTTTGTAAAATGATGTCTAAAAAAAACAAAGATCAGCTTCAGAACTATAGTACTTAAGATTTATAAACAGCCCTGCCTTACATGAGATAAGGCTCTATGTCCCCTCTCACTACATGTGAGAGCGACTATAAAAGAAGCAGACCAGATTTCAGTACATTTAAGGTTGTGTCCAAAAGTTGGTTTTTGTCATGACTGCCAGGATCTTAAACAGGGGATTATAATGTATAACTCTGCCAGAATTCAAGGTAGCTATTATATAAACTAAGTATGTTTTTACCCTAGTTTTGTTTTGTAGTTTGCTTATAAATGGTTTAGAGATTGCCTGTTAATGTTTTGTAGAAGTACTACTTTAAGAGCTCACAACCTGGGTTAATTTAAGATAATGAGTTACAAGGAGTTATCACGATAGACATTAAAGCCCAGTACTCTTAATATAAGGCTGTTAACTTATTTGCTAGATGTTTAAGATTAAGTTTTAAAATTAAAAATTTGGCTCTTGCCCTCTTAGTCAGTTGAATCAGGGAATAGGGGACTTCTCCAAAGGGCTCTGCAACTCTAGGCCACATAACTTCCTGAGCAGGGAGATTAATGAGACCAGTGGAGGACAGAAAGCCAATCAGTGCATTTGCTGTGAAGAGGAGGGTCATCAGAAAGGGGAGACATCCCTGATGCTTCCGAGGGAAGCCACATGGTCAAGCAAGGCCTGGACCCATCCTAGCGCAAATGGCACTAGCAGAACTGAGAAGCTGCTGTAAGTTCCCCGAGGACTCCCAGGGAAACTCAGCTGACTGTTAACCATAGATAGAAACAAAAGTCAGTTTGACTTTATCTTAAACACTTAGCAAAGACAGTCAAAGCCTAAACACAGCTGTTCCTGGACATTTTAAATGATAATAGTTAAATGTAACTTCCAATTAATAAGTAAACTGGAGGCTGCAAAAGAGATTCTCAGACAGGAATGCCTGAAAACTGTCAAAGGGAGCTGCCAGAATACTTTTAGTTTAAGGTCCACAGATTCCTAACCAACGCAGGTAGGCTTAATGTTTGCTAGTATGATTATCCAGCCCTAAGTAGCAGAATTAAAGATTTCTCTATTAGACACAGAGGTCATACTATTAAAAGGATCTTGCAAGATCAGATGACATTAAATTATTAGACTATATCTTAAAGGAAAGGACATCTGTAAACCTAAGTGTTAGTTGTTGTGTTTACATCCCTGACATTTCTGGCAATGTGACAAATATCCTTAAAGATTTACATGCTCAGATAGAAGCCATGTCCTCAGCAACTTTATCATGGAAACAATGTCTTAGCTCCTGGTTCTTGGTACTGCCTGATGGAAAACATTGTTAGTCTTTGTCTTTATCATCATACTCATTGGCATATTCCTGTGCTATGGGATTTATTGCTACATCAATCTGGTTCCAGAACTAATGAATTTTTGTTTCTCTTATAGACCGCCCATCACTCAAATGGCCTGGTTCCAGTCTATTACTTCTCAGTTGGACTTTTATCATGGACCACTCGATAGACCCAATTATTAAAGGGGGACTCCAAACTGCTTGCCCCACACCGTCCCTTTTCAGCCTGAAGAAGCCAGAAAGATCATCTTCGCCCCTCTTCCTTACAGCAGTAAGGAGTTCCCAAATTATAGGGGAGAAATGAAGCCAGATTTAAAGTTAGGTAGCCAGTGTAGTTAGATTCGGTCTAATATCGAGTGGAATCTAAAATGGAGGCCAGGCTGAGAATGATTCCAGGGAACACAAAACAACTCATGAAATGTGAAACCCTTCAATAATTACGATTCATTACTTTTAAGATTGAAAGTAGTCAGAAAAAGGAGTGGGGAATGAAAGGGTAAAGTTTCTAAGCTGCAAGGCCCGAGTTAAAAAGTGAAGGACCAGGTATTGCTAAATTCCTCTGCTACCCCCAAAACCTGAAATTCCTGTAGCTGTTAGGACAATACCCGAACTGCCCAGTAAATATTCCTCCTGATCCTCTGTTTAATAACTTAGGACCCTGTGTAGCCCGGCACGTAGGCATCCAGGGCCCAAAACCAATCAGTTTAAATGTGTACCCCACTTAGGAGTGACCAATCACCCCCGCCCAACCTGTTCCCACCAATGAATGTACTAATCATGTCTAAGAGTTACTGTTCAATTCTCCCACGCCTCATGCTGATTTGTTCTGATGTATGCAAAAGCCCCCGCCCTCCCCAAAAAGTGTACTTAAGCACTGCTCAACCCCTGCCCGGGTCTCTGGGCTGCTCTCCTTTCTTGAGTGGGCACGGAGCCCCAGCATGCTGGTTCAATAAATCACCTTCTGCCAATTGCATGAGTGGTCTCTTGGTGGTCTTTCTCCAATGCTTCGCTGGACCCTTACAGTGGCTCAGTGGTAGAGTGCCTGCCTAGCGTGTGTGCGGCACTGGGTTCGATTCTTAGCAGCACATATAAAATGAATGAATAAAATAAAGGTCCATCAACAACTAAAACGTATACACATACAAAAATGAGAAACAAAAGTCTAAGAGGATCAATTTGCAGAAAAGGAGGCTTTTCTGCTAGTTCTCAGGATGATACCCTCAACCCCCAGGTCAGGTGGGGTGGGCAGGATTTCTGAGCTGGCATCCCAAAGCCATCCTTCCCTGCTCCTTGGGTCCTGGTGCTGTGAGGAACCCGTCCCTGAGGCTGACCCTGAAGCCAGATTTAAAGTTAGGTAGTCAGTGTAGTCAGGTAAATCGGGTCTAACACCCAGTGAAATCTAAAATGGAGGCCATGCTGAGAATGATTCCAGGAAACACAGGACAATTCATGGAATGTTAATGAAGTCCTGAAAAGGCCCTAGGCCAAAGTCCATCCCAAAGAAGTGATAATGAAGTCCTTCCTGCTCAGACTGCTTCTTTGGCCCACCTGTGACCCACCCCTCGGGCCTTCCCACCTACATTCCATCACTGAAAGAAACTATAAAATGGAGAGACAACCGCACTTCCACGGATTCCACCTCTTGGGTCCCCTTCTTCCTCTGGGAGAAGTCTTTTCTGCTGTCCTTTAATAAACTTCTGATTTCTACTCTGACCTAGCCTCGGCGTGCTTCTTCGGTGTTATTCTTCAACATTGGGGAAGGACTCGTCACCGGTCAACAGCAGTAACAACCCCACCTGGGAGACTGATCTTGTCATAAGAGCCCTTAAAAGCAGAAAGCTTTCTCTGGTGGTAGCAGACAAGCATGTCAGGAAGAGTGGGGAGAGAGAGTGGTTGGCTTAAAGACAGAGGGGCCAGGGGAAGGAAGGGGGCACCCCGAGGTGGAAACCACCCCACTCCTGCAAGCCATTGCATTCTGCCATCAGGAAGTGGGTGTGGAGGAGGTGGTCAGTGCCGCCAGCGGACCTCATGACTGCAGCCCTGAAGGACCCTAAGAGGACCCAGTCACCTACTCGCAGGCTTCTGACCTTTGGATTCAATGGGTGCTGTGAAAGCTGCTGCCTGGGCAGCCATTTGTATGCAGCAGGCAGGGGGCGGGGTCCTGGTCCCACCAAGTTCAGGCAAAGCCTTCTGATCTCACTGAGCAGTGGGAGGGCAGCCCCTGCCCAGGAGAGAGAAGCCAGGGGTGAGGTTCGGTGAAACGCTCCCCAGAGCATCAGAATAAAGTAAATAGCAAAGAACAAAGAACTAGGAAGAGAGGCCAGAAAGAGCCAGGGGCACTGGCACCTTCTGCGACCTCCCTTAAACCCCGCGTCCCACCGCAAGAGTGGTGATGGCCAAAGAGCAGCAGCTCCCAGGGCCAGTGGGGCCTTCACTCAGTCACTGCCACCCTGGGACCCGAGGTGCCTGGAAACCAACCACAGGAGCCCCTGTTCCTAGGTGCCTCTTCCTCTGCAAAGCCGTGGGAGTCCGGGTCAGAGGAAAATTAACAAGCTCCCGTCATCGCTGGCTTCCTAGTTGGAATGGCCCCTGGGAGTCATAGAGCCACCTCCAGCCTGCAGATGCAGGAGAAGCACCTGGAGAATCTGGGCCCCACCTAAGACCCCGGTTCACAAAAGCCCCCACCTTCCTGTCCTTAAGGGGCCCGGCCCTCCCTGGCTGCATCAGACCCGTCCTTAGCATTTACTCCCTTCTGTCACTGTGCTGGCAGCCAGCTGGATGGCCAACAAGCCATGTCCTCAAGAAGCCTCCATTCTGATAGGAAGACAGATGATGGAGAAACAAGCTAAAACGAAAGACAAAGACTTGTTCTGGAAAATAAACGAGGGCGGGGAGGGGAGGCAGGCTGGAGGGGGGAGGGGAGGAAGGCTGGAGGGGGGAGGGAGGAGTGGGAGGAGCTCCTGCAGGCAGCAGGAGGACCTGCCAAGCATCTCAGTGGCTCAGAGTGCAGAAGGCCTGGAGGTGGGGGAGATGGCCTGGATTCCAAGGTTAAGGAAAGCCACCACAGGGCTCTCAGCGGACGGAAGAGTGGCGTGTTGCAGACCCTCCCACTCCTGTGCAGAGAACTGGATGAGACGGGGGCACAGAGCCTGGCAGACCAGCCCGGAAACTCCTGCCAAGGGAATTTCAGGAAATGGCTGAAGATGGATTAGGCAGAGGAAGTGGAAAGCAGGGAAGGATCTAGGGGACCTGCTGGGAAAAGAGCCAACAGCACTTGCTTGCGAGGAGGAGAGGAAGTCACAGATGGGCTTCGTCATCTTTGCCAACTGCCTGGCCACTGCGGGGAGGCCCTGCCTCCAGTCCTGGAGTACAGGGGGGTGAGGCCCAGCTCTTGCCTTCATGAAGGGACCCACCCACTGGAAACAATTTTAAAAGTGTATTTAAAACAAAAGTCACATTTGCCCAGGGCCAAACGAGGAACAGAGCTAAGTCTCACACAGATTGCGAGAGAGAATGGTGAGAGCAGAGACGGCGGCCAGAAACCAGGAACACATCCAGCTCCGAAAAGCACCAGGAAGCCTGTGCAGCCCACTGCCCCCGACCCAGCTGAGCTGCAAAGGGGCTGTTCAGCGAGGCCCACTCCTCTACCCCACCCCAACAGGGGACAGGACCACACACCAAGCACCCAGACAACTCTCCACCCAATGTTACTGCCCAAGGTATATAGAAGTACAGCAGCACGTCCACCTCGTGAGTCCTGCTCCTCGGAGTGGCACGTCCATCCTGCTCTCCTGGCCACAGCTCTCTACCTGGGACAAAAGAACTTCTCCCAGTCCTGTGTCAGGACTAATGGCATCTGTAACTCCCTCTATCTAAAGTTGGGCCCGGCTGCTGCCACACCATTAGCCTCCTTTGGAAGAATATGCTAGAACCAGACCCAGTTCCCACCTGCATCTGAGTATTTCCACGGAGTAGAAACCCCCAGGGCCACCTCCCCTAAACCCGGGGCTGCGGGTGTCGACACTGGCCTGGACTGACTCCTGCCCCATGTTCCTTCAGACATGGCGGCTCAGCCCTCTCCTCAAGCGCTGCTTAGAGCCAAGGACATGCCTGCCATCCTCCACTGTCCTCCCACTTCCGCCCTGTTCCTCTGAAGTCCCAGGACGCTTTACTGCCCCCACCCCAGGACAGAAAAAGCAAGAGGCACTGCCTAGAGTAAACACTCTTGGAGCCTCACATCTCCACCTCTGAGATGCACCCAAATCACACGGGGACCTTAAACCCAGATTCTGTGCAGCAACTCTGGTCAGAGGCAAGCTTTGAGGGGTGCAACTCATGTTTCCCAGCAAGGTGGCAGGATGGCCACCTCTGCACGGCTTCCTTCATCACTGCAAGACCTATGCAGGCAGCGTGCAAAGCTCTAACAGGGCCAGCCTAGGAGGCGGACCGAGGCTGGCCACAGAGGGAGTCAGGGCACGGGAGTTCACCAAAGGAAATGGTCCCATCACTGGAGCACAAGCCGCCGCCCAGAGACCTGACCCCCAGGACCCACTAGACAACACAGGTCGGAACAGCAAATCACAGCTACAGGAGAGGGGGGAGAGCCGAAGACACTCCTACCCCTCCAATAACAGTGGCCAGCCTGCCTGCCTTCTTGGGCCTCAAGATGAACTAGACGCAGTCCACCCAACCCTTCCACCCTGAAGCCAACACAGGGCCCAAGGACATCCTTCACAGTCGGCTGCTCTGCAGCTCCTCTCACCCCACTGATCCCCAGCAAAGGTGCACTGGCAACAGCCAGGGGCCCAGAGAGAACAGACGCAGGGCCCTGGAGCAGACCATCAGCACATGGTGCAGAGCAGACCTGGAAAAACCAAAAACTGCACAGTGTCCCCTCTGCAAGGCTACCAGACCTCTTGGGAGGCAGGGAAAAGGGGGAAGAGGTAAGAGAAGCCACATCCAGACCCTCTGAGGGTTGGCACCTGAAGGAGAAACTTCAGGCAGGGACAGCACTCTGGGAATTGCCCACGCCTGGAGTTCCTCACCCGGATTCAGCCCCGTAGAGAAAAGATGGGAGAGCAGGAGACAGGAGGGCAGATGAGGGCCTGCAAGGCTGTGTCCCAGTTGGGGGGGCAGGGGACTAGGAATATTGCTTGTCACGGGAACAGTGAAGTTGTCACAGCACGGAGAGAACCTGCACTCTGCAGGCTTGTTGGCCTGGACTTCCTGTTTGTTGCCCTGTAGTTGACGACACCTCTGCAACTGTCAGCCTCTGAGCAAGACACCCCCCGGAATGTGAGTCCTTACTTCTGCATTCAAGCGAGACCAATATCAAAGGTGAAGATCAGGGACAGAACTGAACTTCATCAAGAGCCTGCAACGGAGCCTCCTTCCAATGTGAAGCCGCAAGGCTTGAAGTCTTGTTTGAATAAAAAACCATCCATTTTTGCTAGAAGTCTCACTTAAGGTAATAACGGCTAAGATTCTCTGAACGTCGGGCACTGGGTTTATTTTTGTCTTACATGGACATTTTCATTTAATCTCTTCAAACAATCCTAGGAGGCAAATGAGATTTGATTCCTCTTTTTATCAATGGAGAAAGGTAAACGTAGAGACTTTAACTAACTTAATTAAAGACACTGGCAAATCTTGGAGAAGCTGCAAAATAAAAGCCAAGCAGCCCCAGCGCAGCCAGGCGGTATGCACACACCACCCATTTCTCACCATGTCATGAACATCCCGATTTATGGCCCTAAACTCTGGCTTTGAGAGAACAGGAAGAGGTGAAAGCAGGAAGGTGCAAACCACAAACAGAAGGGACGGCCACCAACTGTATCAGGACCTCCAAGAGGGGGATACACCCCAGGGATCCTGAGGTCCCTGCAACTGTCATCCTAAAAGACCAGCAGACTCTGAACAGCTTGTTCCCCGGGCAATCCTGTGGTGGAGAAAAACCCCTAGGAATGACATATATCAAAGCCATGTCCTCGCAAACATCCCTTTCTCAGTGAGCACACAGATCCCTCCTTTGGCCACAAAGACTCACTCCAGCAGAAAGGATAAACAGGATGCCTAGAAGTCATCTTCTGGGGTCTCCCATAATTGTGTTTCTTCTAAACGAGAGCCCACATGAATTGAAAATGAAAAAAAAAACCATTTTCCCCAGCATCACATTTCCTGTGACCTCCAAAGCAGTCCCCCACAGAAGCCAGTTCCCACCACCAAGATGAACATTCAGCACAGTCAGCAAGGCCAGCGCCCCGTCTGCAAACGGGGGGGGGGGGGCGCTACTACACGTCTCCGAAGAGCTCTCTGGTGCAAACTCGGTGCCCAGCAGAAGCGGCAGGGTTCCTGGGTAGCTTGTCTTGGGAGAAAAGGCTGTTCATCGACGTCAGATAGAATCCCAGGATTCCTTTCACACCACCTCCTCTGCCTCACTCCTGGGTCTCGTTGTTATAGAGAAATAGAGACTCCCCTCCTCTGAAAGTTGTTCAAAAGCAGAATTGTGCAGTCTCGTGAAACCCCGGGTTTGCAGTCCACTGATCCGTCCCAAGCAACGTGTGGGATGACGGCCGCCGAGACGGCTGAAGCCGAGATTCTGCACCAGGCGGCTGCACCACGGCGGGTTCCTCTTCATCTTTAGCTTCCTCCTATGGTCGGTGTCACCACTTACACTAACTCCCTCCCCACCCAGGGAGCCACAGCAGATGCTTTCATGTTCCTTCTGTTATCCTAAACTCAGTTGTCCTACCCCAGAGCTGGCCCAAGAGATGTGAAGACTAAATTGTCTCCGCTGTCCAAAAAAAAAAAAAACAAACAAACAACTGTCTCGAGGGATTTGTATTCACACAGATCTGGACTCAACTGCCAGCTTCACTTTTTTTTTTTTAAGCCATTTTAAGCCATTCAGCCTTGGGTAGGTACATCAACTTCTCTAAATTTAGATTTCATCGAGTGTGAAACAGAAGAGTTCTGCCTACCCCGCAAGGTTATGGACATTTAAATGGAATCACCTCTACGTGCGGCTGATCACGGTTCCTGGCCGTAAGAGGCGTGCTTTGCCTGTGGGCTCTCCCTCCACTCTGCTCCTCCATCCACTCTTGTTCACACCTCTTCCTATTGATAGGTTCCTTATGAACCAAACAGCACATCCAGAGACCTGGGTCTCATGAGCTCCTGTGACAACTGACAGGTTTGGGACTCTTCAGCCAGTGACAGGACTTCGACATCTACCCCAAAGCTTCCCTTCTACCCAGTAGCTTCCGATCACTGAAACATATTCGTTGAGCAGCTCGTATGTGGGCCGTGTGGCATTTGCAGGAGAGACATGTGCCACAGTCTCTGCAGACCCAGGAGCTTGCAGCGCATACGTGCAGACAATGCAATAAATGTCATTTCTAAAAAGCGCCACGTGGTGGGGACGGAGCAAAGATGCCAACAGAGAGTCAGCAGGTGGTTGAGATCATCAAAGAAGATGTTCTAGAAGACGTGTCACTTAAGTGGGGCCTCAGAGGCAGACAGGGCTTCTGTAGACAGGATCCAGGGACAGGAGAAATCCAATAATGGTATGAAAATGGAAAAAAAAAAAAATCAAGGCAAAGTTGGAGTGAAGAGCCAGGAATTTTCAGAAATAAAAGAACATCCGATCTTTTTGATTAAATCGGTAATTTAGCTCTAAAGACAAATCACTTACACACATCCCGTAAAAACCTCCAAAATGCAAAATGAAGAGGCCCAAGATCAAGTAAGTGCCTGGCAGGCCCAGGTAGGAAACCTACATGAGTAGACACGAGTTCACTGCACGAGTGCCGAGGAGAGGGGAGGCAGACCCCACCCAGGAGAAGCAGCCACTCAGCCCCAGCTGAGCTTTCCAAGGTGGGACACTAGCCCCAGAGTCACCAAGATACAAGGGATCAGAAATCTGGACTCCTATCTGAAATCACCCGATTTTAAAACTGTTGGCTCGTCAGATGCTCAACTCGGCTTTGAAACACCATATTTTTCTAACAGATGGAGCCGCACCATCTGGGCTACCTGGTGACGTAGTGAACGCTCCGTCACGGCTCTGCTCCAGCAGAGAAGAGGCACGACCCAGAATGGACCGGGGCTGGAGCGGGGTACTGGCTCCATTAGTCCAGGCGGTTATCACGCCCCCACAGCAGCCGACCTTGGCCTCCAGCCACAGGGAGAACCAAAGGAGGCTGCCTCTCACCCCTTAACCTCCCCTCAGGAGGCCAGCTGCCCTTCAGGGGCCAGCCCCACACATGGGGCACTCGACCCACCTCGGTCCCAGAAGAGCTGTTGGCCAGATGAGGATGGCCCTCCTCCTCCTCCCAGCCCTGGCTGCCGGTCTTCTAGACCCTCTGCTCACAGCAGATACTCGCCCTCCCAGCACTCCCCCGTCCCTCAGGCTTGGTTAAGATCACAAACTGCCCCGGAGCCCTCTGGGTGCCCGGGTTTTCTCAGAGTCTGCGCAGTTCTGGAGGGACACAGGCTGCCTCTCTACTCCTTGGGCCACGATGCCTGGCAGCTCTTAAAGATTCACAGTCCAGCTCTTAAAGGATTCACCTTTTAAAGGTTTAAAGGCAAAGTTTAAAGGCAACTCCACAGAGAGGACAGCCCGTCAACCCTTGGTTTTATGGTAAAACAGCTTTACAAACCCCTCGATTGCATATCCTTTAAATGACATAACAACACACTTGTGTACGTATTTAGGTAAGATCCACTCACAGGAGAGAGCCTATCTCACTCTCCAAGAAAAAGAAAATGTGCTGGTGAACTTCTCCACATCCACCCAACTTCAGGGTCGAGTACGGCTGGGACGTCTTTTCAGTCCCTGGCTGTGACGGCCGTGTTCCCCGAGTCCACTGTGCCCACATCTTCCTCTTGCCGCCACCAGGCAGCCCTACCACCCAGATTCATGCTTCAGGAAGAGAACACAACACCAAGAATAATGTGCAGAGGTCCCCGAGTAGTGGCCTCGTGGGGAGGGAATAAATAAACCTAGGGAACAAGGAATATGCCTGACAATTAAAAGCCACATTATAGATGAGAGATGACACCAAAAAAAAATGACAGGTGGAGGGTGATGCAGGATGAGGTTAAGAAACCAGGGAAAGTAAAACATTCGGACACAGGAAGGTAGTTTTATGTAGGCACCAATCTCAGAACCATCTGAAGAACAATTACTAACAATAGAAATATTCCACTTCTGTCTGGGAGGCTGAGGCAGGAAGATCCCAACCTTGAGGCCAGCCTGGGCCATTCAGTGAGAGACTGTCTCAAAGTAAAAATTAAACAGAGCTGGAGGGGAAGCTCAGTAGTCTAGTGCTTACCTACCCAGCAGGTGTGAGGCCCTGGGTTCCATCCCAAGTATATTAAAAAAAAATTCCATTTGGCAGTTCATCACAAAATTCGTGAGGAAAAATCAAGTTTTCCTGGGCGACATCAACAGTCAGCTGATCTATGTTATGAATCCCATTCACAACAGTGATCAAAGTAAATGAAAATCCCCCAAGACACCCAACCGGGAGCATGGAAAGTCCTTATGAGGGAATAGAAAGTGCTATGGAGGGACACTGTGAGTGACTTGGATGGAGTGGTGTGCCTTGTCCTTAGGAAGAAGCTCCCATCACCCCCAGGCCGTCACAGTCATCTATAAACCTGAAACAGCTGGTGACAGATTCTTAGAAGATGTTTTCGGAACTAGAAAGCAGACTCTGAAGTTCGTATGAATAAGCAAGATGCTTTTGACAAGGAGAAGTAACACAGGGACTGAAGGATAATAAAACAAAATGTTCCAATAATCGAAATGATAGAGGACCTGAGAAGACGGTCAGAAATGATTAGAGGAGCACAGTGCAGCTCAAGATATACACAAGTAGAACTAAGTCTTCTAGCAGCAAAGATAAAAAAATATTATCAAAATAAGTTTGGTCATCTACATCCAGAATATTAGCATTCCAACAAGGAATGCAATGTAAAAAGTGTTAATGAGCTATTTTTCATATGTTAGTCTTTAAAGTCTGATGTGTATTTTACAGCAGATAGTAATTTGGACTAGCTGCATTTCCAGAGCTCCAAGAGACATTCGGTTACTGGTTAGTACATCAATCATCTTAGACCCCCCAAAAATCCCAGGAAAAAAATACATCCTATAACTGAGTAAATTATACAGTTGGAATTTTATGTCAATGGAGAAAAGATGGGTTATGAAACCCATCTTTTTAAAATTGAACTTCTGGAAGCCATCAGGAAATGCATGCGTTTTAATCCCTACCTCACTTCTTATAGCAGAAGGGACTCTGGATGGACCAATTATTTGCAGAAAATTTAGAAAGTCATAGTAAAAGTACATCCTATTTTCAATTATCTTGGGAAAGGAAAAGTTTTACTTGAGCTAGGTGTGGTGCGTAATCCCAGCGACTTGGGAGGCTGAGGCAGAAGGGTCACAAGCTCAAGGTCAGGGTGGGCAACATGGCGAGACCCTGTCTCAAAGCCAACAAATGAACAAACAAACCCAAGAGAATGGAGGACACTGAGGCTCGGATGAAGGAGGACTCAGGGTCACAGGCAGACAGACACCAGGTCCTCAGGCCAACCCATTGAGTCTCAGTGCCCAGTCACGTTCTCTAGACCTCAGTATCACTCCAGAAAGACCCACAGACTCAAGCAGGTGCAAATTAAAGAATCCATGCAGTCAGAGGCACTGTAGCCAAAATCATAAGTGACAAACCCCAAAGAAAAATATGATAGTGATTATTTTGGAAGTAGTCTAAGACCAAAAACTTAATAGAAAAATAAGAGAAAGGCACAGACTATTCATGGAAAGGGAAACAAACAGCTTTGAAATGGGCAGAAAGATGCTCAACTTCAAAGGCAACCGCATCAAGTAGCATGTCTGCCTCTTCCTATTAAGAACTCAAGAAGTTTGCTAAGACCCCACAGGGTGGAGGTGAGGGCAGAGCTTTCTCTTCTCTAACATTGTTCATGAAACTCCATCAGTAGACGCTCTGCAGAGGACAACTTGAAAGTTGATATAAAAACAAAGTTCACAGACCACTGTATCATCTCACACCCCGAAGCAGCAGATATTTCTTTACCTGATGTGGCCCAACTGGTCATTATTAGGTTAATTTGAAAAGCAGATAAAGAATTGGCCCCACAAAATCATTTCAAGGACATGAATGTGCATTACCTTGCACATCTTGTGACGTAAAGCAGAAGCCTTCTGAGGACACATGGTCAGCTGATGGGGCCCTGCTTGGGCTGTTCTGCAAAACCCATTCCCATGGTACTTGACCTACATGTTCTGATCTGCTTTCTTTAAACTGATAGAAAGACTGGAAGATGCCCAAGAACTGTCCCTCTCTACCTCTCTGATTAATGCCAAGTCTTTTAGCAGAAGTCTGGTGGTCCGACATTCATCCATCCATCCATCCCAAGCAGGGGGCTACACCCGCATCAGAACTTCTTTTCCCTTTCTCAGCCACACAATTTGTGTAACACTTGATTAAAACCCAATGATTACAAAAGTAAAACCGGCATCCGTAGTTGGATTAACTGACCGATTCTGGGTGAGCTGACAGGGTAGGGTCCCTCCAGCATGTGGCCCAAGAGTTACAGGCAGCCGAGACCAGAATGCCTGTCACTCAAGCCACTCCTTCAAGGCAAGTTCAACCAAGAAAGGGCTGACTTAATGGAGCAGGATGTTCACTGCATCGTGTTTTAGGAGCCAAGGACAAACGATCTAAATGTCTTAACAGGAACTACTTAAACAAGTCACCGTCCCTCCACTTAAGGAAATATGCAGTTCCTTTAAAAAAAAAATGAGTGGCTCATACAGATGTGCCAATATGGAACCTTTGTCCAAGAGGTGACCAAGTCAGTACAGAGCAGTACTGACCTATCTAGATGAACATGCCTACGTGGGCACAGGGCACCCCCAAGGGGATAGAGGACAGCCTGGTCAAAAGGGGTGGGCTCTAAGGACATGAAAGAGAAACTGTCACTACAGTCCCTATTGAACCTTACGAGAGGTGAGCTGTGGGCACAATTTATTTTTTCGAGTGACAGCCAGGGTGCTGCTGCCTGGGCTGGCTGAGGATTCCCACCAATGGGAGGAAGCAGGAGAGCCAACGGCTGTTGAGTCACTGTAGACCAGGATCCCTGGGAGGGGGGAACCAGAGAGTCCCCAGATGGAGAGGCCCCCGGGACTGCTTTCCTGGATTGAGCCTCGGGTAGGCAGCAAGGTCCAGAGAAGCCGCAGCAGGGGGTCACTAGGCCCAGAGAACCAGCTAGCCTCAGGGTCCCCAAAGGCTCCGAGGAGTGTGGGAGTAATCCTGGGAGCCTCAAAGCCACTCTGAAGTGAGGGAACCAGGAGCAAGCTCAACGCATTTCCTGCAGCAACAAACCAGTCCTTGCTCCTGTTCTTCCCCCATGAGGAAGAAAGGCCATAGAGAGCCGCATTGTGCTAGGCACAGTGGCCCACACCTGTAATCCCAGTGGCTCGGGAGGCTGAGGCAGGAGGATTTTGAGTTCAAAGCCAGCCTCAGCAACTCAGCAAGACCTTGCCTCTAAATAAAATATTTAAAAAGGGCTGGGATGTGGCTCAGTAGTTAAGTGCCCCTGGGTTCAATCCCCAGTACATTCCCCCCAAAAAAATCCCCATCACATCAGGCAGAGGAACAGACCCAGATCACCTGCAGAAGCAGCCAAGAGCCCTGAGGCTTGGCACTATCCAAGGGCTATCTCAGGCCCACTGTCTGCTTCTGTAAATAAAGTTTTACTGGAATCCAGTCATGTCCATTGATTTGCATATTGTCTAGGACTGTGAGTCCACAGGGTCAAAAATATTTACTATCACACCCTTTACAAAACAGAAAATACGGGGGAGGGAGAGGGAGGGAGGGAGGGAGGGGGAGAGAGGGAGGGAGGGGGAGGGCGAGACACAGCTGGCTTCTGATGTAGGCAAACAGAACAACTTAGCTTTGAGCTGCGCAGGCCAAGGAAGACCCACATCCGATGGCTGCGGGGGAGGGGCACATGCCAGTCTGGGAGTGAGTAGAGGGTTGGGGAAAATTCAAAATTCACTAGGACTGGGTTGATACCCCATTTGTACCATCCCATGAGAGCAGGAGTTCAGAAAAAGGTATTCGTCTAGATTGGTTTATAGACCGAGATGCACACTCATGACCCTCAAGAGACTGAGACTGTTGTGTTATGATCCCCAAAACATGTTTCTTTACTGGCTCAGGCTGAGAGACATTAGGTCCTTTATGAAGACCTGGGTACATCGGGGACACTTCACCATGAAATAACTTCTTCAATTCATGTTATTTGCAACATTGCTTGCTAATTATGGAATCAGCTGGGTTAGTGGTTCTTAAAAACTCAAGAACAAGGTTCCTTTTCCCTGGGCATTGTGGCGTATGGACAAGGTCCAGGTATGCCGAATCTCAAGGCTTCCCAGAACCTCACATTTAGGAAGGTGGCAGTTCTCCAATGCAAATCATCAGGCCTCATTCCACACCCCTGACCTGAGGCCCAGCAAGGATGCCTTCGCAAGGCCTCCAGGTAACTCTGATGTGCTCCTGCGTAAGAACCACTGCATGAAGCAGTGCCTTCTACAGGAGCCACACCGTATCTGTTGCCTTCCTCACGCCCAGTGTCATCCGCTATTTCCCCCAGAAACCGAATGCTAAATGAACTAGGAGAGAGGCCCTTTGTTTATCTGAAACATAACAAGGTCCCAAGTCTATTTCATTTATTTTTAAAGCTAATGATTCTGCTAACCAGTAACTCTGGGGAATTGTGTGAGCCAGCAACAACCCTCTTATAGAATCGATTTCCTCTGGTTAGGAACAAAGAAGTCTTCCCTGCAACCGTTGGCTCTGCATCGATTAGCTCATCAGAGCGCAGGAGGAGGCCCGCGCTAGTGGAGGGTCCAAGCACAGTGGTCTGTCTGGGGCTGCTCCCTAGCCAGGAGCGGGGCTGCTCCGCATGGGGGATGCCCCTGCACGAGGTGGCGACGTACAGGTGCTGAAGCGGCCTGCAAAGGACATCTGCACGGGCCTGGCCAGAAAGAGATGGCAAAGTGAAGGCCTGCAGACCGCGCCTGTGGAAGAGGGACATGTCACACACACCGTTGCTCATGGCGCACAGTGCTGCTGCCACAGCCCACTCTGTCAGGGGGCACATTCATTAGTGCTATTCCTTTCCATCCAAATCCTTTTGATTTGCACGGGACCCAATTTCCCAATTTCATTTCCCCCCCTGAAAACACCATGTCTGACTTTTCAGTATTATCTTATTAATCCTCCAGCTCTCTATTTCCTTGCTTATGGGTTAGACTTCGTCCCCCAAAAGACGTCCCAGTCCTAACCCCCAGGAGAACATATTCAGAAACAGGGTCTTTGCAGATGATAGAGTTCAGAGATGGTCATTAAGATGGTCCCTAGCCCCACTCCAACCCAACGTAACTGTGTTCTTTACACAAGGGAGTTTGTATACAGAGAGAAAATACTGTGAGAAGCTCGGTATGCTACCATTGGCCAGGGATCTTCCAAAGCTAAGGGGGGGGCCTGGGGTAGATTTTTTCCTAGGGTCTTCAGAAAGGTGTGCGACACCTTGATCTTGGGCTTCTAGAACTACTTTCTAGAAAGTTCTAGCATCCAAAACCAAGACAATATCAAAGTTTCTGTTGTTTCAGCCAACAAGTTATAGTGCATTGTTACAGCAGCCCAAGGGACCACAACAGTCCCTGTGAGACTCCAGTTTCCTTGCAAAAGTAGGACAACCCCTGGAGCTCCCACTGGAAGCCAGGACACCCCAGTCACTACACAACCACTAGAGGGAGATGTTGAGAATGTAACGCCAACTGTGGTTGCGGAACTGGACAAGTCGGGGTTCACAGCCCGGCACTGATGTGTTTTAGAAACACAGGAATCAAGAGTTCCTGGAAAGCAGGATGGAGATTCCTTTAAAAGTTAAAAATAGCACTACCATGCCATCCTGCAATCACACTTCTGGGCATTTATCTGGAAGAACTGAAAGCAGATTTTCAAAGAGCTATTTGCACACCTATGTTCATAGCAACAGCATTCCATCCTTCAGCAGATGGAAACAGCCCAAATGTCTACCGGTGAGTGAATGGATCTACAAAGTAGTAATGGGAGTGACGAATACACAGCGTGGCGGATGGGGAACTCCGACATGCGCTTCAGCACGGATGAACCCGGAGGACGTCATGCTAAGTCAAAGAAGCCAGGGGCAAAGTGGCGGAGACCATCTGATTCTGCTCACAGAAGCAGCCTACAGCTGTCAGATCCATAGAAACACAAAGCAGAATGGAGGTGGCCAGGGCTGGGGGCAGCAGAGATAAAGGGATCGAGTTGCTCAGTGGGTGCAGAGTTGCAGATTCACAAGGTGAAAAGGTGTGAAGACACATCTACCAACAACGTGAGCATTGAACACTGCTGAGCGGTCACATGAGGCGGCCAAGGCCTTACACTTCCACCACAGAGAACCAAACGACTGACCTGCACACACCACTCAGCCTCTCATTGAAGCTGGAGCTCGGAGCCAACTGCGTTCCACAGCGCTTTCTGGGCTCTAGAACCTTCCCTTCCTCTGTCCTTGTACTTACAGTGGAACCGCGGTAACAGCACAAGGTTCGCCGACGTGCTTGGAGCAGCTCAAGCCCTCTGACGTGGTAACAAGGGAACTCACAGTCCATCCTCACCAGAGCCTTGGTTCCTCTGTCTTCAGGAAACAGATTAAGAATCCAGTGGTGTCTTGGGTTTTTTCCCCCCTTCTAATAGGATTTTGGGAAGTTCATTAACTTTCAAAGACCCTCTGTCGAGCATCTGCACTTCCTAGAGTTCATCAAGCCAGGCCTTCAGTGAAGGCGATTTTTCTTATTCCACCATTTCAAGATATAAAATATTGCAATCATTAAGAGAAAGTGAAATTCCCACCTTGAAAATTAAACAGGCCACTGCAGAAGAGTGTCCATCGGCTCTCACAGGGGTGGGCTTCGCACGTCCATATGACAGAACTGAGTTATTAAAACCTTATTATTTACAGCGTAGACACCATCCAGGGTGAAACGAATGCTCTTATAAGAGGCTCCCGGTAATTTCTTTTGTTGTCAGTCAATTGCTCTTTCAAAAACTCATCCTAATTCATAGCCCCAGTAAGGGATAGTGTTGTATGTTATTATCAGAACACTTGCAGAGGACGTGGCTGCCCTGGTACCCACCTATCACTCCCACTACTCCCAGCACAGGAGCAACCATTAAGCTCCACGCTAAGATGGCATAGAACTGGTGGGGGCACTCCTGCCCGGCTTCACAGGTGGAACGCTGAAATTCCAACCCACTGTCCTTTAGCAATAACTGGGAACACATTCTTCCAACGAGTTACAGACTCTAGGACAGCCCAATTCAGACTCCTTGATACTCAGTTCTCACACTTAGAAAAAATGCAACAGGAGTCTCACACACACACACACCAAGGAGAAGAAAAACAGGAAGAGTTGAGAACACCTGTGTGGATGTATTCAAGGTAGACACTTCCTGTCCATGTCAGGGCTTTCTAATCCTCCGCCTCTCCACCCTACCAGCAACACAAGCACACCTGCACACATACGCACACCAAGGTCTTATAGACACAAAACCTTGATACAAAACCTTAGGGTAAGTAAGTTGTGGGTCTGTCCTAAGCCAGGAACAAATTACAAAGAGGTTTTGTTACCATTGCATCCAACACCACCTTCACTCTCTATTCCCGAATCTTGTTTTCATGTTTTTGGTTTTTTGGGACTGGGAATTGTACCCCAGGGGCACTTCACCACTAAGCTACATCTCTACCCCTTTTTGGATTTTGTTTTGAGACAGGGTCTCACTAAATTCCTGAAGCTGACCTGGAACCTGAGACCCTCCTGCCTCATCCTCCCAGCTTGCTGGGATGACAGGCACCTCCCAGACCATCCAATGCTTCCACTTCATTCTGACATCAGTCTACAGAAGTCCTGAGAGGACTTCTTCAGGAACCGTTTCAGAACCGTAGAAAAGCTCACAGACAGCAACAAGATGAAAGCCAGGGTCCCGTCACTAGACTGAATCAAGCTTGACCTTTTACCTTATTTGGTTCACATTTTCTACACAAAATGCTCTAAAAGGAACGTGAGCTTCTCACCCCACACCAACTGGATATTCACTATCTGGAAAAGGTCGCGGGCATCCTTCATAGCCTTAGCTGTACCTGGTAAGAGCCATGCCGGATCATTTTGTGTTTGTAAACATGTGTTATGGTTTGGATATAAAGAGTCCCCCAAAAGCTCATGTGTTAGTCAATGTAAAAATCTTCAGAGGTGAAATGAGTTGCAAGAGCCTTAACTATCAGTGCATTAACGCCCTGCTATGGATTAACTGGCAAGTGGCTGAGGGCAGGTAGGGTGTGGCTGGAGGAGGTGGGTCACCAGGGTGTGCCTTGGGGGTATTTATTTTTTCTTTGTTGAGCAGAGCTCTCTGCTTTCGGGCACCTTGTCCTGAGCCGCTTTCCTCCTCCACACCTTTCCACCATGACGCTATGCCTCACCTTGGGCCCAGAGCAGTGGAGTTGGCCTCCTATGGACTGAGACCTCTGAAACCACGGACCAACAAACTTCCTCCTCTAAAGTTGCTCTCGTCAGGTCCTCTGGCCACAGCAGTGGAAAGGCTGACTGAATATGCAATCTCATTTTATGTGACTTCAGACTTTAATTGACCAATATTTATGTAGCGTTCTGCAACTTAGTATGCCATCTTAGGACTTTAACACAATTATCCATTCTTCTGATGACTATTTTATCAGTTTCCATTTTTCCTCATTACAAGAGATATTGAAGTGAATATTGTCAAGTGTGGCTCCTTGTGAATCATCTGCAAGCAAATTTAAAAGTTGAAATTGCTTGGACATCAGCTATGTATACTATTGATCTTACTAGGTATTAGCAAATAACTCATTGGATCAATTTTGCTTCAACCAACAGTGCACGCCCATTCCCATTGGCCCAAATCCTCTTGTCAGCGACTCAGGCTGCCAAACTTCATTTTTTTGTGGATTGAGATTGGTAATGATTCAACTTGCTTCCCCCTGATCACTAAAGGCCAAGCTTCTCTTCATGTATTTATTAGTCTTTTAGGATTTCCTCCTCTTAAATTCCCAGATATTTTGTTCCCTTGTTCACTGACTGGTTTGCCTTCTCATCGACTTTTGGGAGACGTACATATTCTGGACAGCTGTCTGTCAGCTATATGGATTGCAAATGTCTTCCTGAAGTACCTTCTCAGTTTCACTGCTGTATAAAACTAAGTCACAGTGTCAGAAAGCAGCAGTTACCTGAATTTAGGTTGGAGTATGGGGGTGCCAGCCCAAAGGGGGCACAGGGGAATCTGAGGGGTGGGAACTCCTTCAATTTGATTGTTGTATGTATGACACAGATAATCGCCATGTACGGTAGGTGGCACACACCAGAAATCCAGTGACTCAGGAGGCTAAGGCAGGAGGATTTCAAGTTCAAGGCCAGCCTAGGAAATTTAAGGGAGACACTATCTTAAGTCTAAAAAATTAAAAGGACAGCCGATTTGGAAAGCAGTATGGAGATTCCTTGGAAAGCTGGGACTGGAACCAGCTTTCCATTTGACCCTGCTATCTCTCTCCTCAATCTATACCCAAAGGACCTAAAAACAGCATATACTACAGGGAAACAGCCACATCAATGTTTATAGCAGCACAATTCACAATTATAGCCAACCTAGATGCCTTTCAATGGATGAATGGATAAAAAAATGTGGTATGTATACACAATGGAATATTACTCAGCACTAAAAAGTAACAAGATCATGGCATTTGCAGGGAAATGGATGGCATCCTTATACAGAATACAGGTATGACGATGTGAGGGGGGAAAAAAAGAAGTGGGTCACATTAGATTGGGTAGAGAGAAGTGATGGGAGGGGAAGGGAAGGGCAGCAGAATAAAATAGACATTATTGATGTGGGTATATATGTGACTGCATCACCAATGTGATTCTGCAACCTGTACACTCAGAAAAATGAGAAATTATATCCCATCTGACTCAAATGTATGATACATGTAACCAAATAAAAATTTTTAATTAAAAGGGCTGGGCATATGCACTGGGTTCAATCCCCCATAACCTCCAAAATTAAAATTTATGTTTAAAAAAAGATTTCATAGATATATGCTCTTATCAAACTACATCAAACTATAATTAAGATGGATGCATTTATGTAAATTATATGTCAATACAGTTGATTTGAAAAATACAGATGCCCAAGCTCCATCTCAGACAATTTTGGACTCTCCAGTGGCAAAACAATGTTTTTCAAAAGTGCCTACATCTATATCAACAATGGAATATTATTCAACCATTAAAAAAAATAGTGAGATCTTGTCATTTACAGCAAAATGAAATGACCTAGAGGAGATTATATCAAGTCAACAAGCCAGACAGAGAAAAAATGAATACCACATGTTCTGTCATACTGTGATTTTGACCTGACTGCAGAACAGTGATCAGCACAGCCTGGGAACGTAGGCGGGCGGGGATACAGCAGGTGCCAAAGCAGCAGTCAGAAGGAACAGGTTCTGGTGTTCCACAGCCCAGTGGGATGAGCACAGTTCACAACAACCTGCTCCATACTTCATAAAGATGAAGAAAAGAGGAAGACTCCAAACATGGAGAAATGCTAAGGGCAAGAAAATACCCCTTACTTTGATGTGACCGGTGCATGCTGTAGGCATGTGCTAATCATCACCCTGCACGCCCGGGCACATGCAGCTCCCACACGCTGGTTATAAACAAGTAAATTGCCCCCCGGTGATTGAAATGTCGCAGCCAAGGTTGAGAATGGCTCTTCTAGATACCTTTAAGCTGACTCTACCTGGGATTGCTTTTGCATAGGCTATAAGGTCAGAATCTAAAGCAGGAGGAAATCTGATGTCAACCTGTATTGACCAATGGATTCCTTTCCTGTTTACTTATAATGAAAATCCTGCCATGCTCTATGCACTGAGTTTCCATATGTGCATGAGACTGTCTTGTCTTCCTACTGGATCCTGGACAGCTAAGGGACAATGCCACATAACTTTAATTGCTAGTGAGATTAGAAGTCAGGCGTATCAAGTCTCTCCTCTTCCTTCTCCTTCCTCCCACTGGCCTTCATAAGGGCCTTGTCTATTCCTGGTCTTGCATTTTTTCATATGAACTACGTAATTATCACACTTCACCCAGAAATAAATAATTGTGTAAGTTTTTAGTGAAAATTCATTTATACTCAAAGAAATGACCATTTTTTCCAATGAGCTCTCTCATGGATTGGTCTCTGTAGAAATGATAATCCGTGAGACTTTCAGAGAAAAAGCGCCATACAAAACAACTTCTTGATGCTCTTAGCTTCTCCATGCTTTGAATATACCATGGGTTGGGGCCAGGTGTCACTTTGACCAATTTCACATACTCCTAGCTGAAACATGATGCTAGTTTCCACCTGCATAGAAAGGCGACTTGGATAAACTCCTGCACTCTAAGGACTTGCAGTAGGAGGTGAGGGAGTCACCAGCCACTTCTGTTATTATTCACAATGGTTCTTCCTGCACCACGGTTAGATGAGATTGGGTACAGCCCTGCCACCCTGCCTTGACCTCACCTCGTCACACTTTCACACTCTCCACAGAAGGCTAGATGATGGGCCAAGGCCTCGATCCCTGTCTGCATCCAGGCCCTTATAATGAACATAGCGTTTCCCCACTCCTCAGCTTGGGCTCAGCCATGTGACTTATCTTTCATGCAAGTAGATGTGCATGTGACGCAGACCTGGCCAAGAGGTCACGAGCAGGTGCAATGAGACCACCTCAGGCCCGACCCATGACATCTGAACTCGTCTCCCCCACCTCCACCTCCTCTGCTTCCTGTGTTCACTTTTTGAGGACAGGGATCAAAGCCACCTAGTTCCCTGTGATGGTGAATTTTATGTGTCAACATGACTGGACTAAGGGATGCCCAGATAGCTGGTAAAACACCATCCCTGGGTGTTCACAAGAGACTAGCATCTGCACGGGGAGACTGCATACCAGAGCTCTGCTCTCACCAGTGTGGGTGGGCATCCTCCACCCCTTTGGCACCCCAGGCAGAACAAAAAGGTAGAGGAAGGGCAAACTCTTGCCTTTGCTCAAACTGAGACATCCATTTCCTCCCGCCCTCAGACCGACACTCTGGTTCTCGATATTTTAAATTTAAAGATTTGATACTCTTAACCTAAGTAGAAGGGAATACAGATATTGGGGTATAAATCAAAGATGCTGCACCTACATGACTACTACAAAGCCCTTTCAGGGTGGGATCTTCGCTAATTCACTTTTGCACCTAAGTGGACACCAGCACCAAGTTTTGGCTGTTAGAATCTCAGATTTGTCAATATGATGTCATATATTCCCAACCAAAGTAAAAGTCAGTCTAGATTTTTCTTTGTTCCGTTCTCTGCATCCAATCAGTTACCAACTTTGGGTGTTTCCTTTAAACGTTTGTTTTCCAGCTCTGCTTCTCATCTTCCTCCTCCAGCACTTCCTAAGGCCTGCAGACCTGCCTTCCCAGCATCCTGCACACTGTCCTCCCTCACCCCAGGGGCCACCTTTCTAAAATGCCAACCTGGAAATCTCACTCTCTTGGCCAGATCCCTCAGTCTGCCCCTTGCCTACGGGACAAGCTCTAAGCCTTTTGGACACAGCCCTGCCTGCCCGTCTTGGCCCTGTCTCACCACGGTGTCCCTGTCCACGGCAGGTTGGACAACTGGCCCCAGTCTTTACCTCTGCCTGCAGCCACGGCCCTACCACAGGCAGAGTGTTCTGTCATTTTATTGGCCTCCTAGAGCCGACAGAACAGATGGCCACAAGCTGTGTGGCTTCAAATGATAAAAACATGCAAAGTGCTGGAGGCCCCAAGTCCGACGCGGGGGTCAGCAGGGCCAGGTTCTGGTCACCAGCTCTAGGGAAGAGCGCCGCTTGCTCCTTCCACTCTGCTGGTTCCAAGCATCCACTGCAATTCCTTGGCTCTGGCGGTGTAACTCAGCCTCTGCTTCCATCCTCAGAGCTAGCCTCCCTGCGTCCACTGTTCTCGCGTCCCTTCTCGGCTCCTTACGAGGGCCTCAGCCATGTTGGACTTAACTTGAGGTCATGTTAGAGTCGGGTGGCCCTTAACTAACTGCATCTGCAAAGTCCCCATTTCCAGGTAAGTCACATCCTAAGTCCCATGACAGATAAATTTGGGAAATGCTATTCTACCCAGCACACCCCCCCACCACCACCAATGCTGGGCTCTGCCCTGGGACCCGCTCAGCCATGACGGGGCTAGAAGCACCTGCGTGGCCGTTCTGTGCCTCCACTGAAGAGGCCTGGCTCGTTTCCGCTTTTCCTTTTAAGCCTCTGTGGTCACCGTGCGAACATGCCCTGGTCCAAGGCAGGTGACAGGCACCTGGCAGAGAGCCATCTGTAAATTTGCAGCTTAATGAGGTCAAGGTCAGCAGACCCTCAGCTGCCCATCCCCGGAGGCATAGGAAGCCCAACTGATATGGAGAGAATGGACCCAGACAATTACACACACCTGAGACCCATCCCCAGTGCTGTGCGCCAGACTCTGGTTGTTGGTCACGGAGCAGAGTTGACACACACACACACTTTGAGCCACAGCGAGTGACACGGCCAGCCACTGCAGGGAACCGCAGGTACGCCGTGCCCGCACGCACCTCACCATCTCCCACCAGGTGCATCCGCCTGGCAAGCCCTGACCTAACCTTTAAGTCTAAGCCCACGACCCACTCCAGGAAGCCACCCGTCATCCCTGGAGCAGGCTGAGGGCTCCCGTCATACACTCGCCCCATCCCGAGTGTCAATTACTGCTCCAATTCTGCATGTTTGCATGATTACAAGCCTTTTGATCTCTGGTACAAACAAACTATCTGGCCCCCAAAGTTGGCACTAGACGAGTCACAGAAAACAGGGCTACGGGGAAGGGGCCTGTAATTGGCAGCGAGAGAAGATTCCAGCCCAGAAGGGAAGCTGTTGTGAGTCTGAGTCTCGTCTCAGAGCAGTCTCGACACCTGGGCTGCTGTGGGGGGCCTGGCTCAGGGGGCAAACTCATCCAACCACTGAAGCACAGAGCAGAACCTGGGTCCCTGCTGAAACCACAGAGGACTCCCAGGTTCCCAGAGGCAGAACTTTTTGAGGGCAGCTATTTTCAATATCCTTATAAAGGAAGCTAAATGGGGACAGCAACAAGTTTAAAGAAGCCATCCTGAAGGACTTCCCAACTCCGATGCGTTGAGGGTGGAGCGCCCACCAAAACTGGTTGGAGTCTTGCTGAGAAAGGACAGCGACCGTGGTGACTCCAAGAGGCCAGCTAGTTAGAAATGACATAAGTGGTCCCACCTCCCAGAGAATGGTGCTGGTCTTCATGCCCCAAATCACATTCTGCATTTGGTGACTGTTCCTCATTCCCTCACGGCCACCCTCAAAAATCCCCTCTTCTCCCCAGCTGCATCTGTCTAGAAAGCAAGGAGACTGAGTCCCCCCACCTTGGATCCTGCTGGAGAGTTAAAACCCAGTCCAGGCTCCCAGAGGCCCTTTCAGCCCGAGAACCTCGTGGGGTTTAGCACTTTGTGGGTAAGTTGTGAACTGGATCATTAGGAGCCAAGCACCTTAAACCAAAATGACCAGAGAGCTCTCTTTACCAAGGGGTGGGTCTCTCAGCCCTCACACTGGGATCACCTTAGACCCATGTTTTGGGCACTCTCCAACAAATCCTTAGCGGTTCTTGGTGTGCGGGGGATAGCACACTCTTCTGGGAAGCCTCTGCAGGTCACGGACCCGATTCCCACTGGCAGACGCTGCCCAGCAAAGCAGATGGCTTCTTTTGTGTTTTGTTCTCCCTGTGTTGAACCCCTCTCAAAGGAGAGGTGCACAGCACTGGGATTATAAATCCAAAACCCAGTGTCTGAACAAGAGCCAGTCTCGAGAGCATTTGGTGGCCAGCAAGCAGCCTTGGCTGAATGTCAGAGTCCTTCTGGGAGATATCTTTGTGCCCAGGTCTCACCCTGGACACAAGGAAACACCCTTCAAAGGGAGGCCCAGGAATGAATATTTCTCTAAAGCAGTACAGGCAACGTCTCTGCTCCTCACCCACCCCCTCTCCTAGCTCAAAAGGGCCAACTATAAATGGCAGGATAAGGCTTTAGCTTCTAGGCAAACATAATTATGAGAGTAAATAAAGCACGAACAATCTTAACACCTTCAAAGTTCAGGTCGGTTTCCTTCGATTCTCCCGTTTAATGATCTGAGCCTCATGTTTGCAGTGCCCCAAAAAAGTGGTCTCTGGCAAAGGACATGGATCTGTTTCCAGAAAACAAATCACATGCATAAGGCACTTTCCACTCACACGCTGTGAGGACGACTTCAGGAGGACCACACTGGATCCTTCTCCCACCCCCATCCATTCACTCACACGTCCATCAGACACCCCCTGAGGACCTACTGTGTGCCGGGCACTCTGTTGGTAGACAGGACACAGTGGAGACCAGAGCAAACCTCAACACGCCCCTGCCTTCAGGCCACATGTGAACCAGTCCACAGAACATGGGTGACGACCACACAGGGGCCAGAAGGGACAGCAACTATGAAGTGGAAGCCTGCCATGGGGCAGAAACCTGCAGAGGGGACAGTTGATACCAAGGCTGGGGAGAGGAAGGAGACCCCGTGCCATGGAGGGAGATGAGCAGGGGTCAGCAGGGGGAGGGACGTGGCTGTGGGCAGCCAGAGCCAGGCACAGGGGCTTGGTGGAGACAGATCATGAAAGGGAGGGTCACGGGGACCTTGAAGGGACTCAAGCCAGACCATGACCACACTCGCAAGCCATGAAGGATGCTCTTGAACCTGAAGCAGGGAGACAACAGTGTCCCGAGAGTGGAGGCAGAGGCGCAGCGAGGGTTGACTGGAGCGTCTGTACGTCGGGGCCAGCAAACGGCTTCTGGAAAGGTCCACGTAGTGAAATATTTTCTACTTTTCAGTCTATCACCATTATCCTCGGCCCTCCACGTCCACGGGTTCTACATTCAGATTCAACCAACCAGGGATCAAAACTACCGAGAGGGAGCTGGACATGGCGGCCGGCCCATGCTCGTAATCCCAGCCACTCAGGAGGCTGAGGCAGGAGGATCCCTCGTTCAGGCCAGCCTGGGCTACTTAGTGAGTAGTAAGAAAGACTGGGGATGTGGGTTCAGTGGTACACATCCCTGGGTTCAATCCGCAGTACTGGGGGAAGGTGTGAAGATCAGGGGATATCAATTCCAGAAAGTTCCAAGATCAGAAGCGGAATCTGTATCCCACCAAACGCTTCATCGAATGCATGCTGATGACATGAAGTGCAGACGCCTCCACCCGGTGCCGTCCCGGAGCCCCCGCTTCTCCAGCTCTCCCTCCCTGGAGCGCTCTTGGTCTCAGCCTCGTTTGTGCACCCTCGGGCCTTCAGCGGTTGTGTCTGCCCTGCACACACGCAGACTCTTTCCCATCATCGCCCCCTCAACAACGCAGCGTGACAGCCACGTAGGTAGCAACTGCGTTGCGTCAGGTGTTGGAAACAATCCAGGGGTGGCCTAGCGAGCGCAGGATAGAGCAGGTTGCGTGCAAATACCACGGAGGACTTGAGCGTCGGCGGGTTTGGTATCCTGGGGGTCCTGGAACCAAGCCAGGGACACCCAGCAAGTGCACTTGGTCCTTCTGTTGCACTGTGAAGTCGTGACCACCGGCGCCAGGAGAAGGAAGGACATTGCCGCTCTGGCCCTGGGGCGGTGGCTCGCCCACCCTCCCCACCCACAGGGTTTGAAGATTGACTAGCACAGACAGTGGGATGACAGAGGGCAGAGTGCCAACTGTCTCCACTGACCTATAAACCAGGCTCCCAGGCCCCAGTGCAAAACCGCCCTCAGAGCCCCTGGTGGCTCCTGGGAAACCAGACACAGCCCAGGTCGCAGCTCCCCTTACCCTCCCATATCTGCATTTCCTGACTTGGAGCCCAGCAGCCTGCAACACGTTCCCCTGCCTGTTCTCCACAGAGCAGGCTCGCCAGCGGGGACGCTGAAGCATCACAGACAGCCCCGTCCACGGGAGAGCCTGTCGGTCCCCTCTGAAGCCTAGAGCCAGCTGGCCGGTAATCTTGGCAGGGACTATCGGGAGGAACCCAGGCCTTCAGCTCTGGTGTGGCTGGGAACACTGGGTCCCCCTCCCTGGCTGGGCACGGTTCACCCATCAGACCTGTCCTGATACCAATCAGCTGTGTAGCTGCCAATCAGAGCCCTCTGCAGCCTCCTGGGGGCAGGCAGACAGCCTGGGGCCGGCACTGCCTCAACAAGGAGGCCTTGTTCTGCCTGCTCCCAGCCTCTTCTGATCTCTGGCTGAACCTCTTGCCTCTGGCCTAAGCACAAGCCCCAGGCCAGCCCAGCCCAGTTTCCCTTCTCATGAGTCAAACTTTCCCTCTCCTTCCAGGGCTCTCACCAGGTACCCTCATGTGGATCTCTGCAGCCTCCACCACACCCTGAGTACTGAATTCACATCCCCAACTTCCGGTAAGCCTCCCATCCCAGACACCCCACCATCCACACAGACTCAACATGTGTGTGGTCTGTCGGTCAATGATTACGGAATCCGTGTTTCTCAAACTAACCATATCCCCGCCCTCCAAGACGTTCTTTTCTTTCCAAAGACCGAGTTTCCATCCTGTTCTAGCATAGCTCAAAGCCACAAGGTTTGAGAACTCCACATCGCCCTGCAGTGTTTGCTCACAGGCCCAGCCTTCCGGTCTTGCCCATGCCTGCACCCCCAGCCCGGCTCTTCAGTGGGGCCTTCCTCTCTACACCCAGAAGCTTGGGCAGGTCCATGGTGCCCTGGGATGCAATGTTGCATGCACCTAAATAGTCCCTGGGCCCCTTTGTTTGTCACCCTTCTGAATCACCCTCTCATGTGTTGCCAGAGTAACCTCCAAAACACCCCTGGGCAGAGCCTAAGCAAAAATCCCCAACTTCTCGGAACAGCACCTTGTGTTGGGCGTGCATAGCTTACCGTGTTTTGGTATACCCTAGGTTCTTCCTCCTCTGCTCTCCCCAAATTTTTCCTTAACAAAATGCTACATGAGTTAGCATTTCTACATCCTGCAGGAAGTCACAGGGAAATAAAAAGAATGAGAGAAGACGAGTTTTCCCAAGTTATACCGTGACATCACCAGCTAAAATGACCCAAGGGAAGAATCAGCCTTCTGGGAGAACTGGGCTTTGCCCTAGCCTCACCACCACGATGCCTTCAGCCCTGGGAAGGTCTCGATTTCTCTAGGTCACCGCTTTCCCATGTGCATCATGAGTTAATGATGACCATTCTGCCTGTATGCTTTCTTGAAGTAAAAATAACATGATAAACATAGAAATATTGTAAAATCCATCAGTATCTCTCAAAGTGAGGTCCACGGATTAGCTTCATCAGAATCTCCCAGGACACTCCATACACTCCAATTGCCCTAAAGAGACTTTCAAAGCACTGGAGCTTCTGAAAGCTGCATTTTCAAAAAAAAAAAAATACATCATTCTGATGCACACAAAGGCTTCAGAATGTAAGATCTCTCAAGGAGCCCTTCACCACATTGTTGCAAAGGAGTGATTGTCTCCATGTAAGCAGTCGCCTTGACGCTGGGAGGAGTCAAGGCAGCTGGGCAACACTTGAGACCCTCAGCCAACGCTAAGCCTGTCACCTTCCCAGAGTGTCGGCCCTCAGCTGGTTTTCTGAATCAGTCTCTGTCCCCGCTATCATCCAATTATCCCAATTCCTGCCATCAGGGGCAACACTCCATTAAACACCGGGACCAAGAGACTCCCACTCCCTACTTGAAAGCCTGCTAATTAAAGACTTAAAAAGAAAAGTGTGGCCAGAAAGCAACAAGGATTCCAGAGGCACATCAATAAGGCACAAAGACAGACACTCTGCTCAGAAACACGTGTAGCTACTTCTTAAGATGACCTGACAAGCTCAACGTCCTCATTTGAAAGACAAAGGGGACTGGAGAACTAAAAAACATGAGACCAAGATTACCTGCAAAGAATCTGGAGCGAAAGTTTCATATAAATACCAATTTTGTCCTATTCCTCTACCGAAGGGCACCTCGGTTGGCGCCACAGTTTAGCTATTGTGAGTTGTGCTGCTATAAACATCGATGTGGCTGTGTCCCTGTAGTATGCTGTTTTTAAGTCCTTTGGGCATAGACCGAGGAGAGGGATAGCTGGGTCAAATGGTGGTTCCATTCCCAGATTTCCAAGGAATCTCCATACTGCTTTCCATATTGGGTGCACCAATTTGCAGTCCCACCAGCAATGTATGAGTGTGCCTTTCCCCCCCACATCCTCACCAACATTTATTGTCGTCTTCATAATAGCTGCCATTCTGACTAGAGTGGTGATAGAGAAATGCAAACCAAAACTAATCTGATTGCTAGAAATGATGAGCATTTTTTTCATATTTGTTGATTAATTGTATATCTTCTCAGAATTGACTGTTCAGATCCTTGGCCCATTTATTGACTGGGTTATTTTTTTGAGGCTTAGCTTTTTGAGTTCTTCTATACCTTAGAGATTAGTGCTGTATCTGATGTGAGGGGTAAAGATTTGCTCCCAATATGTAGGCTCTCTGTTGACCTCAGATTGTTTCTTTTGCTGAAAAGAAATTTAGTTTGAGTTCATCCCATTTATTGATTCTTGGTTTTAATTCTTGCACTATAGGTGTCTTATTAAGGAAGTTAGGGCCTAATCCCACATGATTTAGATTAGGGCCTACTTTTTCTTCTATTAGATGTAGAGTCTCTGGTTTAATTCCTAGGTCCTTGATACACTTTGAGTTTTGTGCGTGGTGAGAAACGGGGTTTAATTTCATTTTGTTCATATGGATTTCCAGTTTTCCCAGCACCATTTGTTGAAGTGGCTGATGTGGCATATATATACACAATTGAATTTTACTCAGCAATGAAAGAATAAAATCATGGCATTTGCAGGTAGATGGATGGAGTTGGAGAAGGTAAGGCTAAGAGAAGTAAGGCAATCCCCTAAAGACAAATGCCAAATGTTTTCTCTGATATAAGGTGACTGACTCTTGGTGGGGGTGGGGAACATAGGAGGAATAGATGAACTCTAGACAGGGCATAGGGGTGAGAGGGTAAGGGAGGGGGCAGGGGGTTAGCCATGTTGGTGGAATGTGATGGACATCATTATCCAAAGTACATCATGAAGACATGAGTTGGTGTGAACATACTTTATATACAGAGATGAAAAATTGTTCTATATGTGTAATAAGAATTGTAATGCATTCTGCTGTCATATTTAAAAAATAAAATTACAAAAATACCAATTTTGATTTTCTATTTTAATCCTATTTTAACCCTAACAAGAAGGAGTACACAAGTAAGTCTCTGATTCTGGTTAAATTATTTGAAGCAACTATTTTAGAGATTGGGAAATGGATCAGGTAGGGCTGCCATCCTTCCAAGAAAGGAAGCATACAAAGGGTGCCCTTCAGGCAATGATTGGGTCAGGAGGACTGTGATCTCCCGAGGATTCATCCATCAGCAGGCTAATGCATTGCTAGCTGAATTGACCACCGGGAAGTGGGGTCCACTTGGAGGAAGTAGGTCTCCCTATTCTGCTTCCTGATCCTATGAAGAGCTGGACATCTCTCCTCCACTGGGCCCTTCTCCCCTTCCCTACCTTGGGCCCAGAGTTGGCCCTCTGTGGACTAAGACCTCTGAAACCATGAGCCTCAAATCAACTTCCCCTCGTCGTCCAAGTTGTTCTCGTCTGGTAGTTTGTTCGCGGCAATGAAAACCCTGACCTACAACAATCAGGATTTTTTTTTTTTCTTTAAGACAAAGAAATGGGCCCCGAGTTGACAGAGATAATAGAACTACAGACAGGGAGTTTACATCAGGTACACATTTGTTTAACAAATACGCTTAAAGATTTGAAGTAAAACATGAGCTGTTGTAATAAGTGATTAGGCAGTAATTGTTCTGCAGAAAAAATGGAAACCAATTTTTTAAAAAAAAAATGAAACAAAAATACTGGTTGAAGTGGTGCATGCCTGTAATCCCAGTGACTCAGGAGACTGAGGCAGGAGGATTGGAAGTTTGAGGGCAGCTTGGACAACTTCATGAGACCCTGTCACAAAATAAATTGAGGTTAGGAGAACCCCTTGGTTTAAATCCCAGCATTGACAAAAAGTGGGGGTGGGGAGAACTAAAGGAAAATTCTGTAATTGAGAAAGGTATTATCTCAAAAAAAAAATCCTTAAATGAGCTTCACAACAGAATAGACCTGCAAACAGATCAATGCACCTAAAGACCAATCAATATATATTCAAAGAAAAGCAGAGAGAAAGTGGAAAAATAAAAGCAGACTTCCAATGACCTAAAGGACATTATTCACCAATCTAAATGCAGGTGTAATTAGAATTCCAAAAAGAGGGAGAATAAGGCAGAAAAATACCTTTTCCAAATTTAGGGTTAACTTTTTAAATTTTTGTTTTCAAATACTACTCTACAGATCCATGAGGCATAACCATAAATATAAAACTACTGTCACCCTCGGGTGAAAGCTTGGTGTCCCAACAAAGCTAAGACCAAGCCTTGACAAGCCAAAGCTGTACCACCAGCAATATTAACTGTCTGCCACACTCAGACTCTAAGGGAAGTCACAAAATACAGATTCTCACTCAACAGAAGAAACCAGGCCCAGCCTACGATAGAAAATTACTAGACATAATAGGAAATGTGACTGGGAGAAGAGGAAAAAAAAAGTCCAGGAAGAAAAACAAAACCACACAAAAGCTCATCAGTCAAAATGGTAAAAATTGAATCTCATGAGCAGCAAGAGAAAAAGCTACATTGCAGACAGGAGGGCAATGCTAACCTCTCATCAGAAACACCACAAGCCAGAAGTCCTTGAAATGTCATCTCTAAAGTCCTAAAGGGCAGAAACTGCTAACTAGAATTCTACATCAGGTGAAAATATTCTTCAAATCATGAAGGCAAAAGAAATATGTACCTAGAAAAATAAAAGCTAAGAGAACTTGTCATCAACATGCCTTAACTTAAAATAAAGGCTGGAAAAAAGAAACGGTTCTCCCTGCGGGAGAAAAATTAGAGCACATGAAAATCTGGGTCTCCTGAGGACTGCTATTGAAAAGCTTGGAAAATGCAAACACAGTGGTAAATATAAAGACCTTGACACGTTTTAAAACTTCTCTTAAAGATGACTGACCACTGAAATCCAAAGTAATAGCAATCTATTAGAGACTCCATGGTACGTGAAGAAATAAAATTATATGACAAAATAATACAATGGACCTACACAGGTCAGTGGACACGTTTAACAGCTCTTGTGTTACACGGGTGTGAGCGTGATAATTAAAGATGCTGTGATCTTTATAGCAACCACAACCACTCAAAAACATAAAATTGTCTATCTTACAAATCCAGCAGAGAAGATAAAGTGGAATACTAGAAACAGTATGATTAACACCCCCCACTTTAAAAAAAAAGCCCAGAAAGGAGGTAAACAACAACAAAAAATCCACATGGGATAAACAAAAGAGTAAGATGACAGGCAGGAGCTTCATCATATCAAAAGTCACAGTAAATGTAAATTGACTAAACATTCCAATTAAGAGACTAAGATCAAACTAGATTTAAAAAACAAAGCTCGATTATGTGTTATTTATTAAATGATTAAAAGTATGAGAATGGAAAAAGACACACCATGTGAACACTAATAAAAGCAAGCTGAAATACCAGAACAACGTGGACTCAAGACGGAGTGCCGTCAACGCAAGTTCATTGGGAACAAAAGCGAACTCTAGTTCTTTTCCTGCCACTGAGGGGTGTCAGTTCTGCTTGGGGAGTTTTCACCACATCCACACACCTGTTTGTCCTGAAGAGTGGAAGGGGATTCCTTGAATTCTTTACAGCAGATGCTAAAAGCTGGATCTTCACGTCACCGCCACCTCCCTGCCCCCAAGTTTCAAGTGCACTAAGCCCCGGTGTGATGGAAACCTTTTCAGAGGTAATGAAAGTCAGGTGAAGTCACGAGGTAGGAGGCTCATGACAGGATCAGTGTCCTTACAATAAGAGACCAGAGCGTGTCCCTCCCTCATCTCTGAAGATGTGACGTGGAGATGGCCATCTGCCAGCCAGGAAGAGGATCATCACCCACTCTAAGTCAGCACCTTGGTTCTTTCTGTGGTTTAAGCCACCCAGATGATGGCATTGTGTCACAGCCGTCCAAGATGACTAAGACAGCAGGAACACACTTGGGTAGCCACAGTACTATTTCTAAAGGTGGGTAAAGAATCTGAGAAGAACCCGGGAGAGCTTCTGCTTTGTTTGGCTCCTTGACACTCTTGGGCTATTGTTGACACTAAAACCCTAAACTGTTCTCCAGGGGCCGCCCAGCTGCCCTGGAATCTGCTGCAGTCCCTGGAGCACACAGCACTTCTGTAGGCGCCATGTCTGGAATGGCATACCGGCCAAACCCAGGCGGCCCTTGGGATTTATGGATCGCCAGCTTCTGACAGAGGCTGCTGCTATAAAGCTGCCCACCCAGCTCTCTGCACTGTGTGGATACAGCCACTCTATGCCACAAGGAGCCAAGTTCCTGGGGCCTGAAGTGATGGACATCAGCCTGAAAAGTCATGTGTGTGCGTGTATTTTTGTGTGCATAAACATGTGTACGTGTGTGGACTGCATGTATACAGGTACAGAGTCTGCACGTGTGCACACGTGCATGAACTACTGTTACGGTTTTGTCCTGGAATGTCTCCCAAAGCCTCGGGTATTGAGGGCTTGGTCCCCACTGCAGCAAGGTTCAGGGGAGGGACTCTTGGGATCAAGATCAGACCATGAGGGCTCTCTGACCTCATCAGTGGCTCATCACTGAGGGATTCAGAGCCGAATGGACCACTGGGAGATGGTGGAGGTAGAACCTAGTTAGAGGAGGTCCTTGGGCGCATGCCCTCAGAGACTATCTTGTGCCTGGCTCCTTCCTTGCTGTGTCCTCTCCTCACCCCACACCCGTTTCCTGGCTGCCGAGGAGGAGGGCAGCTTTCCCCCACCACCCCCTTCCACCATGATGATCTGCCTCACCTCAAGCATAAAGCAATGGAATCAGCTGACCTTGGGCTGAAACTTCCAACATAGTCAAAACCAACCTGGGCTCCTCTGCATGGTTCTCGGGTACTTTGTCCCAGTGACGAAAGCTAACAGTCATCTTCCACGACCACTCGTGCAATGTGCACCTCACACCCACTTTTCTATACATCCAGAAGAGACAGAAAAGGAAGAGCACACCATGTTGAGGAGGCCAGGGCCACAGGATCCAGGATGAACGATCGCCCTGGCTCCCAAGTCCACTGCTGTGCAACCTAAGTCACGGACTGCTGTGAGGGTGTACCAGGGACTCCTGTCCCTGTTCAGCAGACTTCAGTAGTGACAGGAGTTCAGCCTGACAGTAAAGGGCAGTCAGGAGAATGACAGAACCACCACACAACAATCTGGAACCATCTTGCTAAAGGCTCATAATCGGTATCAACAAGGTCGAACCAGAAACATCCTCCGTTACATGAAAAATAATCAACTAGCTCACTCCAGTGACCACCATGAGCAGGCTCACGGCAAACAGTGTGTGGCTGGCTGTGACAGATCCGCAGCTACATGGCAGAGAAGGAATGCTCGCCCCAGCCACGAGATACACGCAGGGTTTGGCCACTTTCAACCTCCCCAAGAGGCATCTTGTTCACTCCTTTTCTTTCAGGTCCATATTCAAAGAGATCTTCAGCCTCCTCAGCCCACCACAGCCCAGGGGAGACCTGGGTTCTGCTCCCGCTATGGTGCAGACCTGGGTTTGCGGGGTGGTCCTTCCCGACTTTCAGAGTTAGCAGCACGTCCAGCGTTTCAGTGGAGGCTGGTCTGTGCCAGGGGGTGCGATGGGCACCGTCCCTTCAGAAATGGAAAGTGTGTGGATGACTATGAGTGCGGAAGGAGCTGCCACAGAGGGACGGTGGCTGGACCACAGGCAACTGGCCCTACTGTCCCAGGCATGTCAGTCCAAGGCAGACGGCATCTCAGGACACCTACCGTGCAGGGTGTGGTCAGGCATTTGACAAGACACACTCAGCCCCAACCATTCGACTGGAAGGGATAAGAACCCAGTGGCCATCACACCTGGCATCCTGTTTAGAGATGTCACCGATTTGCACATTGAATTCAGAACACCTCAGTCTCCCGCAGGTCAAGGTAAGTCGAATTCTCCCATCTCTCCCCCATACAATTCAATCAAGGAGATTTCAGGGACACTGACTGATGGGAGACACAGGGGTAAGGCCCTGACCCCTCCACCCAGCCCTGAGGTTTCAACCAGCAAAAGGAACGTCAGACACAGCTCCACTGAGCATCTGTGGAGTGAGGTCCCGATGCCACTCAGTGACATCTGTGTAGGAGAGAACGATGCTTTCATTTTCCCGGTGGCTTTAACTGGGCCCCTCCTCCCCACAAATTGACATAGCCTTATCTCTGTCCCCAAACTTACTTCCCATTTCTTCCCCGACACCAGAACTTCTTATCAGCTCCCCTAGAACTCTGGCTGCTGGCCACGGGAGCTCTATCAACACTACTCTCACTGGAATCCATGAGGGGGGAGATGCGCAGCTCAGACATGGCCTGGACTCGCTGTATTAGGTGCTCCTACAGTTGCCGCCCAGGGAGGATCTGGAAGGAGACAGGGTCCCCAGCCACCCTGGGAGGAGGGAGCTCAGCTCAGATGCACACCCTGTGGCTTTGCCCTCCCAGCTCAGTGAGCATCGTCACGATGCTACCCTCCCCTGGCTCAAAACAATTCCATGGTAGCTTCTGGACTTTTTTTTATAAGTTGCCAAGCTCAAGTGATAGCAAGACGGGACAGGCATCCAGTCAAATGGGCCTGAAATGAAAAGGTGTCATGACTATGGAGGAAGAATCCAAGTTCTAGGAGGTTCCAACCACACCTGCTCCCATTCAAGAATCCTCACTATGCACAGGGAGCAACAGCAGCCTCTTGACGGGGAGCCTCTAACGAAGCTAGAACTCCAGCACATGCAGGCACACATGCGTCTGCGTGTTCTTGCCAGTCCCAGGGAGAATCCTGAGGGATGAACACCACTGGCAGAGGTGGGTTTCTGAGCTCTGGTTTCTGAGCTCCAGTCCACTGACGGCCAAGCTGCAGATAGTAATCCTGCAGCCTCATCAGGCCAGGACTGTGTGCGTGGCTAGCACACAGGGGCACAAATGTGCAGAACATTGCTCACACCTGCCCTGGAGAACAGCACGTGGAGATGAAGAGCAAGAGCTCATGGCACACATCCCTGCTGCCTCCGTGGGCGCTCACGATGCTCTCACGGCATAGTCAAGGGCCCGATTTTCTCTAAGAATCATCAAGCACTCTATCTCAACCCCTTCTCAGGCCCTCTGCATACCATCCCATCAGGACCCAAAAAAAAGACCCGAGCACCTTCCTAAAAACCACTGGAGGCTACAGAAGGCCTCCAAAGAAACTCCCTCAACCATGGCTTCCTCTTGCACCTGGAATAGACACTGGTACCCAGCAGGGCGAGCATGCCAGTTTCCCCCAGACACCACTTTGTGAAAGACCTGCAGCTCCATCACATCCAGAGCTCCTGGCTGACAAAGCCCCTGCGGGAGAAGCCTTCCTCAACACCCCCCCCCAACCCAGTCTCTGCTGTGCAAGCTCTGGGTCCTGGCGCTCAAGCTGAAGGCTTACGGTTGGGTGTTCAGTAACAGGCCTCACCCACTGGGCCAGACCCAGGCAGCCTGCCGCTTAGGTGCCAGGGGAGTTGCTGAGGCATCTGAGTTTTTGTCAAAATACCCTGTGCCTAAACTGCCAGCCTCCAGTGACATCCCCAGAATGAGGCCCCTTCTTCCCAGGCATCTCTGGATTGTGGTACCCCAAGTGTCAGAAGAAACTGCAAAGCCCTTCTTAGGTGGAGTTGTGTCTCCAACATTTCACGTCAGGGCTCTGGCCACCAGAACCTCGGCACGTCACTGTATTTGGAGACCAGGACTTGGAGGAGGTCATTAAGGCAAAATGGTGCTGCTAGCAAAGGCCCTGGTCCAGTCGACCTGGGTCCCCATAACAAGAAATATGGACACAGAAAGATAGAGGAAGGTCACGTGAGGACAGAGAAGGTGGCCATCTGCCAACGAGGAGAAGGTCCTCAGAAGCAATAGCCCTACCAGTGCTGGATCTTGGACTTCCCACCTGAGAAGTGTGAGGAAAGACAGCTGTTGTTGAAGCCACTCTACTTTGCCACGCACAGGCTGGCAGCCTGAGCCCATCAACACAGATGTGCAGATAGCTAAGCAAGAGGTCCGACTGCAAAACCACAGCCTTCTTTGCCCTGCAATTGCCCGATCTGCCCCCACCCACCACCCTCTTCTGATGACACAACCATGTCACCACCTGGAAGAACCTGCTATTGCCGAGGCTCCAACCAGCCCAGCAGAATGCCACAGCAAGCCCCGAGTGCAGCTCACAGTGTGAGGCAGAGAGCACAGCACAGACCTCAAAACCCAACGGAGAAGAAAATGCTGAAACTGGTGAGCAAGGCCAAGTGTCACTCCCCGACAATGCCAGGGGCACCTGTCGCCCCACGACCTCCTCCTTCCCTGTAGCTTGTACTTGCTGTTCTCTCTTCCTCAATCCCTCCCCTTCCCCTCTCACATATTCTTTCATTAAAGAGAGAAAAATCTATGGAGAAGAGAAATACATGCAAACACCACCCCCCTCCCAAGGAGAGAAGGAAAAAATACAAAAATCGCCTCTTGCCACATCCGTCTCTCCAGGTAGCTGTTGTACGTGGCTCCTCAAAGGAGCTCCAGCAGGCCAAATATTGACACAAGCTGGGGGCCTGTCACCAGTGTGGGCACACGCTGTTCCTTCACGTTTGCAGCCGAGGTATCTTCCTGGCTGCCACATGAGACACACACCAAACATGCCTGGGGACGCAGGTAACTGGAGGAGGCAGGGGACGAGGCAGAGCCTTGCTAATCCCCTTGCCCCAGGATCCTGTCCAGGCAGGACTAGGGGCCAGGTCCTCTCGGTCAGCCACAGCCCGGCTGCTACCTCTCAGGCAGCCTTCGGAGATGTCAAATGCCAAGAGAAGGGAGGGAGGGGGAACACAGGCTTCCCAGGAAGAGGCTGCCAAGGTAGGAAGGCGGAACGAGCAGAGAACAGCAAGTAGCACCCACAGACGCAGGCTGCCATTTGTTTTTTCAGAAAACACAAAATTCCACTTTGAGATGTACATATGTCTATATGTGAGCACAGGACAATGGAGCCACTCGGAACAGGGAGACACTGGACCAAGTGACAGCAAGATGACAGCAGGCTGCACAGACACTCAAACCAATGCCCATAAAGACAGCTTAGTGTTTTCAAGTAACACGAGAGACAGAGGAGGAGCAACTGGGCATGAATGTGTGCATGCACAGGAATGCAGCAGAGGGGCGTCCAGAAGGGCCAGGTTCCTGTGGTCGTAAAGTTGATTCACAGACGGTTTGAACAATACAAGTAAATCAGGTCGACTGGTTGGTCGGGGGAGGGGGATGGAAAGAGGGATTTTCACATAAAATTGTTTCAAACATTTTATAACGAGATGCCTGTTGTTTTGAGTGATACCAGTAGAGCTAAAAAGAAAGACCCAAGGCCTTGAGGACACATCTTTTCTCCAATTTGTGGGGGAAAAAAAAAAAATCACTGCTTTAAGCTGAAGGTGCGACTTCCCCCCTGCGGTTGCCCTTGAACTTAACACCAAAGCAAAACTGCAAAAATTGTAAAAATGTCCACATCCCCAAATGGCAGCTGGATGTCCAGTCTCTCCCTGAGGCCGTCCTAAGGGGAACACTGGGCTCCGGCTGGCCCCAGCCACACTTGCCACCCAGGCCTGGCAGGGGCAGCTGCCTGCTCCTGCCTCCTCCCCCTCCCACAGCACCACCACTTGGCAACCCCTCTGTAGATCCCTGCCTGCTTATGCCCCAGTAACGGGGACTGCAGAAGCACCCTCTCCTCCCTTCCCAGATAAGTCATGGACTTTTGTCAAAGCCCAGTTTGGAGAGCAGCTTGATGCATCTGAAGGTAACAGACCACAGTGGCTTCAACTTGACAGGTTGGGTAAAACCCTTTTCACGAGTGGCGAGTGGCGTTTTGCTTGGGCTCCACAGGGAAACGCCACAGAACAGAGCTGCAGGTCAGGATTGTGGTTGCACGTTAACCATTTCCTTCCCGCCAGCCTAGTATCGCTGCCCTTCAACCTGGAATCCATACGTAGGGCCCAGTGGCTCCGATTTCCCAGGTACTGGGCCGTGCACTTGAGCGGCCACGAGCAAGAGCCTTGCCTCAGAATCCCTCCAACCAACCTTTCTGCTTTTGCCCATCTGTCCAGGTGACATGAACAGAGTCACTTCCGGTCAAACTGCAAAGCACTGACCCAGGGAACAGAAAGGCCATGCTCCCTGTGGCCGAAATTCTCTGCAAACTGGCCTCCCTTTCTCCCTGGGCCTCCTCCAAAGGACCGGAGCTGCCCAGTCAGAGCTGCAGCCAAAGACTCCCTGGCTACCTCCTTTCACGGTTAGGAGGCCACCAAGAGAGGACAGGCATCCACTCTGCGACAGTGGGGAACGACTGGGAACAGAAAAGATCCTGAACCGAGTTCGCCCGTGGGACGTCCCACTTCCTCAATTCCAAGATCAGCAAACCCCTGACAACACATTCCAGCCCTCCCCCCCACTCCCAGTGGGAGCTCCTCGGTGGAGGCCAGACAACCCAGGACCCAGAGCAAACCCGTCAACTCCGCACAGCACCTTCTGCAGATCCAAGCTGCCGCCCTTTTCAGACTCGGCGAGCAAATTAATGGTGACGCCAGGGGAAATCTTCAGCCAGCCTCCGAGTGAAGGTCAGCAGGCCGTGCCGAGCACGACTCTTTCGACATTTGTATTCAGTGACTAGCAATTAGAAATAATGCCTTATCTATTTATGAGATGTCTAAGACAATTCCCCTCCTCGCATTAACAATGAGAATTAATTTCTTTTCAAACGTCCTAGAACAGATGTTTACTGGGAAGCTGATCTTTCTGCCAGTTAATGAGGTTCTGGGCCCTGATGGTTATTATGCCCCTTTTCCGATTCCTTCCAACATTCAGCCCCGGCTCCCAAGCCATTTGTGATTGTCTATATCATCTATCCAGAACTCTCCCCCAGGAGCCATATTCCAAGAACATATTTGAACAAACATGAACTAAAAGGTTAAAAAAAAGTACCCTGTGCAGTATAAATTGGCCAATGACTATTTACACTGCCCAGAGAAAGCCCCTCTGTTCACACAGCTGATCAAATATGCCTAACACCAACTGCCACCTCTGCCCTCCACCCCCCAGCCCCAGTAGTCATGACCCATCATGACTGCAAATGGCCTCCAACAAGACTCCCTCAGGGGCCCAGGTGACAGACACCCAGCAGGGGCTGAGCAGAGCCGCTGGGCCAGACTTCTGCCCACTGTTCAGGAGTCGAGGCCACTGGCTACAGGATCTTGCTGCCAGGGTGAGCAGAATGCACCCCATCAGCAAATTCATATGTCACTAGGGCGGACTTAGCAGAATGTGGCAGCTCCCAGTGAGGGCCCCGGGAAGCCACCATCACCCCGACACGCTCCACGGCAAGGAAGCCAAATGTTCAGGGGGCAGAAACGCTGTCATTCAAGCTTCTGATGAAACAAAGGAAAAAGTGACAGATGGTATTTCCTTGGGACACATCGCAGCTGTCCATCCCGTCACCACATCCAACTGACTGGTCCAGAGGACAGCCCTTCTGCCATGTGAGCGATCAGCTTTCATCAGCCCCAGGCCCGGAAGTCAACTTCCTAGGAATTCTGCCTCCTCTTTCTCTGGCTGGGAATTTAAGGCCAGAAAGAAAGCAGTGGCCCAGAAACAGAACTTCCTCCTGGCTGCTGGGGTACACCTCCACTCACCCTCCACCATCCGACAGGAGGCAGCTTTCGACCTCGCTGTCCCCCCAGGATTCTTGCAGCACCTCTTCTTCTGGGTGAGCAGAGGATGCAGGCCCTAGCTCAGGGGTCTTCTGCCCACCTCTAGGACTTCTGGGGTACAGTGTCTAGAAGGCTGCATGTGCCTACCTGAAGTGACTATCGAATCCACGTCTAGACTGGCAGCGCCCGTGTGGCTGTGGGGTTCTAGCCAATGGCCTGCCATCCCGGGGCAGGGCCTGGCCTTGGCCCCCCTGCTGAGCAGTGCAGGCTCTCCTACAAGCCAGGGCAAGCCCTTTCCAAGCCCAACTCACCAGTCCTATTTCAGCAAGTATTTAAAAAAAAAAAAAAGCATCTTTTTAATTTTTTTGGAAAATATTTGAGCTCCCAATCCTTCCATGGAGTTACCCTCAAATCACAGGAACAACGAGCAGTGGGTGGCACAGCTAAGCCCAGACCCAGAGCCTGACGTGACATGTTACCAAAGTCTTAACGCTGTAGCTGGGGGTACTGTCCTCTCCCTGATGACATCACAAGCTCACCAGGGGCCAGGACCGCAAAGAGGCAATTCCCTCCTCAGGTTCAGGTCCACTGGTGAACGCATCTCTCACACACGCCACAGCACGGCAGCGGCCACAGTTTTTAAACAGTGACATTCAAAATCTGAACCTACCAAAATGTACACAAGGGGGTGATTCGTCATGTTACCAAGAGTGTTTTCTCCAAGAAGGACATCACCATTCAGTCCCTCCAAGGCCTGGCTATCTGTTCCGACCCCACGGGCCACATGGCAGAGGGGTCATGGGGTATATTGAGGTGGAACAGAAGTAACTCCAGTGCGCCAAGCTCGACGCACCGACCCCATCACCTGAGGGTGGTACTTACCAGGTGAGGCATCAGGAGGTCGGCCAGGAAGACAAAAGCCGCTCCGAGCGTGAAACCCACGGCCACCGGGAAGAAGGCGAAGGCCCCAAAGCCCCCAGAGGACGTGGCCATCTCCACCGCTGGGGCCAGGAGAGACCAGTAGGAGGCTGCTAGCATGACCTGCAGAACCACAATAAGCAGTGAGCCGTTAAACCAGCCCCGAAACTCACCTGCCCGTCTGGCCCCAGCCAAACCCGCCCATCTCACGTGTGTTAGGCCTTCAATCCCAGGTGGCGGGGACTACCCTAACCAAGGAGACTCCTAGCCTTGATGTGGCAAGAAGGGGTGACGTAGGGAGGGTGCCGCCTATTCAGTGGTTCTCAACCAGGGGTGCTGCTGGACTCTAAGGGACATCTCACAATGTCTAGAGACATTTCCAGTCGCCGCACTGGGAGGGCAGGGGAGGGGAGGTTACTGGTATCTAGGGCACAGAAGCCACAGGTGCTGGTAAGTACGCCACAGCACAAACCTCAGTCCCCAAACAAAGAATTATTTATCCCCAAATGTCAGTAACAGCGTCAAGGAATCCTGTTCTAATTAAATACTTCTAAGACGAATTGCTCATTACTTCAGGAGCGTCACTGCGTTATGATCCAGCTGTAAATTATTCTGAGTTCTTCCTTATGTGGAACTGAAATCCGTCTCCCTTTCATTGCTCCCTATTAGCTCTGTTTTTCTGCTCCCTGGAGCACCAAAGAAGGTGCCTTTCCTCTGCAATATGCAACAGCTTTGAAATATTTGAAGACCAGCAGTAAATTAATGTCATATTGGCCTCATCAATTTTCTTATCTGTTAAAAAAAAAAGCGAGGAACTAATATTTATTGATCGCCTACTATTTCCAGAAACCAAGGCTCATGTTGATATCTTATGGCAACAAACGCCAGGAGGTAGATGCTGTCCCCTATTGCTATTTGTCGATAGGGGAAACAATCTCAAATAATTTAAGGCAGTTTGCTCCTTTTTTCATGTGGGCAACGAGGAACAGAGCTGGGGAGCCGACCAAGAAGGACTAGCAAGGTAATTTCAAAGGGTCCCCAGTGCTGATCAAGTTAAAGCCACCACCGTGGCCGTTTATAGATGCTGACACATCTTCATGGCTGGAGTACCCCCGCCTCCCATAGCAGCTGTACGACTGGCACCACCAACCCGTGGAATGCTCTGCTGAATGGGTTTCTAAAAATTGCTTAATTATACCTTGCCTTAAAAAAACACCTGCATCACCA
>NC_135479.1:6189040-6281540 GCF_052094955.1 Ictidomys tridecemlineatus | reverse complement strand
GCCAGGGAAAGAGCGAGTTTGGGGTTCAAATCCCACAGCTCTGGCTCCTCAGCACTCCGAGACTTGGGCAAGTGACTTAACCTGCCTGGCAATGTCCTCGTGGGAGAAGCAGGGAATGGAACCATTCTCATGATTTAGCTATACCTGGTACATAAAAGTTGCTAGGTTCAGGGGGTTTTTGTTTGTTTGTTTTGGTACCAGGGATTGAACCCAGGTGTGCTTAACCACTGAGCCATATCCCCAGCCCTTTTTATCTTTTTATTTTGAGACAGGGTCTCACAGAGTTGCTTAGGGCCTTGCTAAGTTGCTGAGGCTGCCTTTGAACGTGCAATCTTTCTGCCTCAGCCTCCCCAGCTACTGGTTTTATAGGCATGCACCCCTGCGCCTAGCTAAATCCAGGTTTGGGGAGGCATCTGGTAGCCTGTACCCATAGAATGCAGCAGACCACACAGCCTGCCCTGCACTTCCTAGCAGGTCATTCGCCCCTGCCCTTGCCCCTCAGTTGCTACATCTATAAAAATGGGCTTTCAATAATGCCTGCCTGCCCAGAGTGGGGGTGGAAAGAAGGACACACGGCCTATTTCACTCTATGGGCTTTCAGGACCCACAACTGCCATGCCCCTAGCCCCTTCTCTAGAGGGCAGGCATTGGTGGCTCTGAAATGACTTATCAGAGGTGACCTTGCCTCAGGCTCTAAACCAGGCCTTGTCATTCAATAACAAAGAGTTGGGGAGGGTCCCTGACCTCAACCTTCTTGGAGGAAATGGGCTGGGGTGCAGTTCTGGAGAGACAGGCAGCCCTGACGAGGTCCTAGGAGTCAGGTCCTGTTTGTTCTTTCACCAGCTGTGTGACCCAAGCAATGACGTAGTACCTTCAGCCTCAGTTTCATTCCCCATCAAATGGGTCCAACAATTCTTTGTCATTAAATGAGGCTGTCATGAGGACTAGCTGAAATCATGGGTGTTAAGTGCTGACATACAACAGGTGCTCAATAAGTGCTCAAATGCCATAATGAGACATGGCATGGTGGGGAGCCAGCCTGTCCAGGATGGAGTTCTAACTCCCCACTTCCCAGTGGTGTAAGTTTGGGCACGTTTGACAAACATCTCTAAGCCTCAGTTTCCTCAGATGAAAACAGACACAACCGTAGTGCCTCCTACAGGGAGCAGTGCTGCAGGCCAAGGGACTGACCCCAGTGAGGCACCCCAGGGTGGCTCTCACTAGCAATGGGAGGCCAGATCCAGTGTGGAGTCCCGTGCTGCACACCTACTATGTGCCAAGTCTCAGGATCGCCCGATCAGGAAGGCACTTGGTGTCCACTTTGCAGAATTAAGTTCCATGCTTTAACCAAGGTCAGAGCTGTGCTGTCGCAGATCCGAGGCAGGAGCCCGGGCCTCCAGGCCATTGCCCGCAGAGCTTGGGCATTACCTCAATGCTCTGCACACTGGGCTCCCTGGGCACAAGGGGCTCCCAGGTTGCCAAGATATAAGATTGGGGTAGAAAAAGGAGGAGGTTCTTGAAGGAGAATCTGGACACAGATTCCAGCTCAACCAGAGACAGGGCCAGAGAGAGGAACAGGGAGTCTGAGCAAGTGGACAGCCTCGTGTCACAGGGGTAATGGGACAGAGAGGGGACAGAAAGACAGGAAGACGAAATGCTCCTGTGGCCTCCTCCCCATCTTGGCAGGTCCTGCCTGTGGCCCCATAGTCCTTCTCTCAGTGGGCACCTCAGGTGGACCACATGGGGGTCAGACCATGCACTTGGACCTTAAAGCTGCCAGGGTCCCCTGTCCCACCTCAGGTCGAGCCTGACACCTAACTGCCCAGGACCCAGGCACACCCATGTTGAGGAGACTCAAGATTAAAGACATCCCCATCAAAGGGACAAGTGCATGGGGGTGTGGCAGCATGTGGCCAGATGCAGATTTCAGTATCAGGAAATCTCACTTTGAGACCTAATAGCTCTGAGAACTACCAGGGGCAAAATCATTGCTCTGAGCCTTTGTTTTCTCATCTATAAAATGGGGACCATAATGACAATGTAGTACTTGCTCTCTAGGCGAGGGTTATGGTTTAACTGTGAGGGTTAAACGTATACAGTACTAAATATAAGCCCCTTGACACATTATAAAGTCTCAACAATCGATAGTAAAACCTTGAAAGCATTACCTTTGGGGCAGGAGTGGCCTAAGTGACCCGGTAAGGGAGCCTGACTGTTCCTTTACAGAATGTCACATAGCCTCTCTGATAATCTCTTCATCTATGAAGTGGACTAACACTTAGCCTCACCTGCCTGCCTCACGGGGCAGGAGAAACATCTGATAAACATCTGACAACATCAGATAGTGGCCTAATCAAGGTGACACCCCCTTCCAGGAAAGATGCCCAGCTTCTTGGGCATCCCAGGAACATCTCTGGGATTCCCTGGAGTCCTCCTCCCTGGCCAGGGGTCCACCCTTGACTGGGGCCCATTTCCTAGCCACTTCAGGGCTTCTACGCCCCCTGGTGGTCTGGGGGCCAGGACCCAGGGTGGTGTTGGGGAGTGTGGGGGGTTATTCCCATATGAGGGTCTGGAAGGGAAGACTGGTCCCTGGGATATCAAGGACCTATCTACTGGGTGGCTGTGCCAGCCACAAACACAAGGCATGTCCCTGGGCCATTGTCAGACCAATGATAACTGTGATGGTGATGAACTGATGTGCACCAAACCTCAGGTGTGTTTATAAGTACAATCATCTCACCCTCCTATTGCCTATGGGGTTAGCACCATTCTTAGATTACCTGTTTACATATGAGGAAACAGACTCAGAGTGTAACTTACCCAGAGCCACACAGCTAGAGGGGGTAGGCCAGTTTGGGGTCCAGGTCTGGCTGTCCCCTGAGTCCTGCCACCTTCTCACCTAGGGTAACTTCAGAGGAGGTGAGAGGAGCATGCACTGTGGGATAAGGGGTACCATCTTGTCATAACATGGGTACAGACCTTGGGGACCAGGCAAAGCCTCAGGAGAATTTGCCCGAGTGGCTCTGTATGAACTCTGGCCAGCTCCTCCCCTCTAGGCCTCAGTTAACTCCTTTGTGAAAATGGGAGGGTTGGGCCACATACCCAGGAGGTCACTCCTGCCTGTTATTCATTCCACCACCCTCATCTCCATCAAATCAGTAACCTCGTTTATGATATTAACTTCACATCAGCCTAACCAAAGTTTCCTAACCCAGGGTCCCTGGACCTCTGGGGACTCTGTGTCTCCTATGAGTAAAATTGAATAGGAGTGTATGTGTGCTCACTGTGTGCCTTTCAGGAAAAGCCCATGTTGTTAGCCAGGCATGGTGGCACATGCCTGTAATCCCAGCAACTTGGAAGGCAGAGGCAGGAGGATCACAAGTTCAAAGCCAGCCTTAGCAAATTAGCCGTGGTCCTAAACAACTTGTCAAGACCCTGTCTCAAATAATAACCAATCAAACAAACAAGGGCTCAGTGGTTAAGTCCCCCCTAGGTTCAATCCCTTATACAAAAAAAAAAAAAAAAATTCATGCTGTTACTGGATTCCAATACCAAAAGGCTAAGAACCACTGAGTTTTGTAAACCTTTAGAGTTTCTCTATCCTCAAGCTAGATTTTTAGAGGAATGAGCCAAGGCAGTTGACTCCCAACTCAAGCAAGTTGAGTGTAAAATGCTTCCCTTTTCTTGTGTTTAAAGTCCCCTCCTTCTTCTGGAGCTGGACCTGCTACAGGTGCCCCAGGCTTCCTCCCTCCAGCCACATTGGCCCATTGAGACCCTTGTCCCCACTGCTGCTGGTTAGTCTTTGCCTGGATGCTGAGTTCCGTTCTGCTCTGACTGGTCCTGCCAAGACTTCTTCACCCTCTCCTCCTGTCCTGGATGGCCATGGGCGGGACCCGAAGGTAGGTGCAGTGACAAGAATGGCCAGCAGGGGTCGCAAAGCAGCCGCACTCCATGGGCCAGGAAAGTGGGGTGCCAGGATGGCACCTCCTTGGTTCCCTGGGCGGCCTAGGCATGAGGAATGCGTGGCAGCAGTGAGGAGGCTTAGGGTCTGGGTCTGTCCCTTGCCCACTGTAAAGTGGAGAGAGGTGGCCTAGAACCCTTGGATGGTTGCTAAGGGAAGCGACTGCTTTGAGCTCCCCTTGGCAGAAGCATCCTTAGGAAATGGAACAGACGACCCCAGACTTGACGGGGAAAGCAGAGCCCACTCTCCACCCAGTAAATGGGAAGACTTGCCCTTGGGAAGTCTCCAAGGGCTCTGCGCAGTCACCGTGAGAGCTCCTGGGGGTGGTGAGGGAAATGTACTCCCTGCGAGAGGCTTCCCAGGGTGAGAGGGCCCAGCGCCTCCCCAGGTAAGGCTTCTCTGGAAGAGCTGGGAAGAGGGACCACGCATTCCTCAGTCCTGAATCAGAGGTGGACCTGGACCCTCCCCCTCGCTCAGCTGCTGAGGGACCCTGCTGGCCCAGTTCTCCACCCTCTCTGTTCCATGACACTCCTGCTTCTGGGCCCTGCTAGCATGGCAAGGCAAAGTCTGGGGCGTCAGGAGGTGCTCCTGCTGAGATGTGGGGAGCCCTCTGCCCACGAAGAGGACCCAGTCCTCACAGGCCCAGGGAGACCCTCCCCCATCTCCTCACCTTGTCCCTCTCCCATGACCCAGTGATTAAAGAAGTGGACACAAGTATGACAAAGATATAGAACTTTCTCTACAAAAGTTATAATGAGTCCGAGGGAGGGGTCTGTGTTTGGTGGTGGGAATGGGAGCCTGGCCCACCTCAGCGCAGGGGACCTGGGAGGGGCTGAGGCAGTAAACGGACGGGGATCAAGTGAGGAAGGCAGCACCTGGGGCTCAGAGAAAGACGAGTCGGCACTTGGGGTGGCCCCAGGCCCAGGCCCAGACAACAGGGAGAGGAGCCAGGGTGGGCTCAGGATGGTTGTGGCAGCCAGGTCCTCTGGGTCCTGCAGTGGGAAACGGCCACCTCCTTCACACCCCCAGCTCTGGGCACGTTCACGGATGGGATCACACACAGAGACCAGATGGGTCTTGGGGGCCCTTTTCCCCTGCTCCAGTCAAGGAGGCCCTAGGAGGAGCTCCTAGCAGGGGCTGCTTCTCAAGCCGGGGACAGATACGGCGTCCACTCCTGACAAGGGGGAAGGGTGGATCTGCATGGGGCATGGACACACGCACACTTGTGTGGCTCCTGAGGGACTCTCCCATACCTGTGACCTTGGTCTGGCTGAAGAACTCTAAGGACATGAGGACCCTCTGGGCTGGCCTTTTCCCTGGTCTCACCGCCATCACGGAGCTGGGACCCATGTGAGCTCTTGCTTCCTCACAATCCATGCAGAATCACAGAGATGCTCCCAGGCCTCCAGAGAAACCCACCGACCCTCAACACACACGCATGCGCACACACACACATGCACACACAGCCCTGGTGGCCTGGACACATCAACAGTTTGCATTATCCACATTCTCCAGTATCACCTTCACGGAACTTCTCCATGCTGGGCCTGACACCTGGCTGTGCCCAGCCCCTGCCTGTCTGGGCCCCTGGGAGACTCTGAGGCTGCTGGCAGATGCCATTCTCTAGCCAGTGTGTGCCCACCAGGACTGGGGGCCATAATACTGCAGCCCGCTGCTCCAGAACCTCACACCTAGCGTTCTGGCCCTCTGGGCCCTGGGGGCAGGGGGCGAGTATCAGGCTGCACAGCAGAGGAGAGGGTGGTTGGAGGAGGTCAGGCCCCAGCCACCTCAGCCTGGCTCTTCTGCTCCAGCGACAGCTAGTGGTGGAGGAGACCGGGCTGGCCGTTAGGGGACAAGGTGGGGACTGAAAGGCAGGGCATTTGGCTGAAGAGTGTGGCTGGGGAACCTCCCCTTGGGGTATATGGGGTGAGGGAGGCTGCCCAAACTTTTCCCTTCATAAAATAAATGTAGGAATCTGCGTCTTCGGCTTGAGAGAACAGGGCAGGTGCAGTAGGAAGGACAACATGGCCGAGACAGGTCACGTCCCCTCCTTGCCCCCTTCCTCTCCAGCTCTGATGTTGTCTAGTCTCTGAGGGACAAGCAGACCCTGCTCTCCTTTGGGGGCTGGCCACAAATCCACATGTACTTCTCAAGGTCACTCAGATAAGGGCAGCTCTGGGGCTCTGGGACCCTCAGCACTGGTGTTCAGGGCTGTTCTGTTGTCCCCGAGCCTGCCTCCAGGCCACACCCTTGCTTTGAGGTATGGACAGGCTTTCAAGGGAGATGACCCACATGGTCCTTGCTCCTCAGGAAGGGGCTACAGGGCTGGCAATTGTGAGGACCTTGTGGCCCCCCCGGGGTTGTGGCAACTTGCAATTCATTTTGGTCAGAGGAGAGGAGTCCCTGGTTATCTGTGGAGGAAGAGACAGAAATAAAACTTAAGACAACAGCCTTCAAAGACATCATCCCCAGCCAGAACTTACCACCTTGATGATTTAGCCTCCCTTCTCTGGACAGGCTGATGGTCAGGGATGAAGGACACTGTCCTCCCCAGTCTCCAAACTGTAAATCAGATTGCCTCCCCACACCCACTCCTGCCCCAAACATTCAAGGCCAAGGTCAGAATAACATGGGGGGAGCAAGTATTTTGGGGCTTGTGGAATGCTGTGGGGGAGGGGAGGGGCAGGGGCCCGTCTACAGGAGGACCAGTGTGGTGGCAGCCTTGGGCAGCTGTAATGGCTTTCTGAAAAGGACAACCCTGGGCGTGGGCTTGTGGCTCAGTGGTAGAGCGCTTGCCTAATATGCATAAGGCACTGGGTTGGATCCTCAGCACCACATAGATATAAAATAAACATATTGTGTCCACCTAAGACTAAAAAGTAAATATTAAAAGAAAAAGGACAACCCCACTGCTGCTGGCCACTGGGAGAGGTTGCTCTTGCTTTCCTGACTGCAGGCTGCAGACCTTGGGCAGTTGACCTTTCAGTGCTGCACCCTCTGTCCACATGGACCCAGGGGTTAAGCCAGCTCTTCATGGAGCAGTGGTGGCAGGTGTGAGTGAGTTATTTATCCCCTAACCCCTGAGTCTCCTCGTGCTCATCCCCCACCACACAAAGGGACTCAGGAATCAATGAGGACTTGCCCAAGAGCACACTCCAGAAGCCGGAAGATGGGAGAGCTCAAAAACATCCTCACTGTGATTACTGTGAGTACCCCGACTCATCGACAGGAAGATGCCTATTTTTCCACATTTGGATATCTCCAGAGTCTAGCTGTGATAAGAAAGTCTCGGGTCACGGTTAAATTGGCAGCAGCTTTTAGTGGTAAATAAAATAGTGGGGTCTCTTGTAATGGCTCAGATTTTATGAAATACGGTGTGCTTTTCTCCCGTGAAAAGGCAGACGGACTCCCCCTCCCCAGGGGCCTTCCAACCCCCACCCCCCACCACCGCCCCACGGACACTCACAGCTCTGTGTCTTCTAGGGCTGGCGGGCGCTCCAGCGCCTGCCTCCGCCTCCGCACAGCCCCCAGGATCTTCTTGCGCGGCCCCAGCGGGACGCTGATGCTGCGGAGGTCCAGGTCGGAGCACAGCATTAGCGCCTCCAGATCGATCTTCTCTTGCCGCAGGAGGGCGGCAAAGTCCTCCATGTGCAGGGAGGCCAGGAAGGTCTCCAGCGGGCTCGTCTCGGGCTCCAGGTCCTCGTCCAGGCCCAAGTCCAGCTCGTCCCAGGGCAGCTCCTCCCCGCAGCTGCGATCCTGCAGGCTGTTGGCACTGCCCAGGCTGTCATCGTCCAGGCTGGGGGAGCTATGCAGCCGACCCCGTGGGGTGCCTGCTTCATCCAGACCCCCGTCCTCGCGGCCCAGCCCGTGCAGCCCGCTGCTCAAGTAGTTTCTGCGGAACACCATGGTGCCCAGGCCGGGGCGGGTAAACAGGGAATCGTGACCTGAGTCGGTGCTGACCTCCGAGTGGGCAGGCTCGGCCGCCAGCGTGGCACGGGAGACGCTGTCCTCATCCGAGAGGAACATGTCCCGGAGCGGGGCGCGGCCCCACTCCTTGGGGTTGGCGTAGGTGCCCTGGCGCACGAACATCACGTCGCTACCTAGTTGCAGGCCTGAGAGCGAGCGGACGCTCTTCCGGCCGTCCTCCGAGACCTTGAAGGTGCCCTCGCCGCCCTGCTTGCGCCTCTCCAACTTCTTCTGGATCTTGGTCTTGCCTTTAGCGGTGCCGTGCAGTGTGGCCTGCGAGTAGGGCAGGTGGCTGCCCAGCGTCAGGTGCTGCAGCCGGCGGCTCAGGGTGCTGGACGTGAGGCTGGAGAAGCTGAGCGTGTCGGAGCGCTCCGCCAGCTCTCGCCGGTAGCGCCGCTCCATGCGCTCGTGGTGCTTGCGCTGCAGCTTGGCGCACTCCCGGATGCGCCGCTCGGCCTCACGAAAGGCCTTGTCCTTCAGCTTGCCCACCAGCTTGGGGTTGAGGCTGCTTTGCTTGGCCGCGATGGAGTCCAGATAGCGCACGCACTCCATGTGACCTTTCATAGCAGCCATGTCCAGCGGCGTGTGGTAGTCGTTATCCAGGCACCAGATGTTGGCCCCAAAAGACACCAGGAAGGACAGGCAGTGCAGGTGGCCATTGGAAGCTGCCAGATGTAGGGGTGTGTTGCCCCAGATGTCACACTTGTCTGGGTCACCCCTGCAGGGAGATCACGAAGAATGATAAACCATAGCAAGCTCTGGCAGCCAGTTCACTAGGGCTGGAGGTAGAGGGAATGGGGGGCCCAGGCCACGAGGGGAGGGCCCCCAGCCTCATGGAGCTTCCCCACAGGTACACCAGGCCACAATGAAACCCGTGGGCCTGAGACCCCTCCACTGACTCCAAGAGACCTGCTGGCCTGAGCCACCAAAAGGCCTGAGCCCTAGGGGAAGATGGCCTGGCACACAGGGGGCGGGGCGACAGAGAAGGCGGGGCTGGGGCGGGGCCTTCCCCAACCGAGGGCTGGGAATCTCAGGGGATAAATATTTGATGCCCAGAGAGAAAGGAGTGAATTATTCATGGGCCCAGCAGGGAGCTGGCCCAGAGAGGTGGTGGGCCAGGGCGAGTCTGGGTCTCTAGGCAGGTGCAACCGGGAACGTGGTTGCGTGTTGCAGGGCGACGGTGAAAGAGGACAAGAGGGTAATGTGTGCTGGGCCTGAGCCTGGGTGAGTGTGTGAGGGTGTGTGCTTGTGTGCAGAGAGTACTGCCATGTCTGCAGGGAGCAGGGCCAGGCCTGGCAACGTGAGTGTTAGAGAAGGTGTCGGGCCTTGGCCTGGGCCAGGAGGGGACTGTGGGGGCAGCCAGGACTGGGGAGGAGGAGGAGGAAGGTCTGCAGCCTGGCAGGTTTGCCCTCCCTTGTTCAGGCTGTCCATCTTTGGGAGCCCTGAGAGGCTGGCTGGCTTTGCCTGTGCAGGGACCCCAACAGCTCCTTCCAACACCCTCCATGTCAGACTATTCTCCCTGAGGCATCCTGTTGGCTCCTCCAGAATTCTTGCCTCTCTGGGGCCTAGCACGGGTCCCCTGGCCCACACTAATGAGGCCACGAGGTTACCCCTAGATCTGGAGGAAGAATCACTCCCTTGTCTCAACATCTCCCCTCACCCCCCCTGCTCAGCTTCCCCACAGAGTGCCAAGTCCTGCAGGACAGCAGAGGAGGGGCTGCTGGGCATCAGACCCACGCCATCCAGCACCAGGCTTTCCCTCTGTAAGACTTGGGGGAGGTAGGCCTGCTTGCTCTCCGGTCCCCTTCAAGAGACACCCAGGTGCCCCTCTGAAGGAGGGGCAGTGGGCCAGTGTCCCTGTGTGCCCTCAGGGAGGGAGGAGGAGCCAGTAAGTTATGACTTGGAACATGCCTCAACTGCCTAATCCCAGGGACTCTTCCCCCTGCTGCTGGGCCCAAGGAACAGCCACAGAGGGATGGGGTCCCTCCGCCCACCACATGCTTGGGCCTCAGGCTGGTGCACAGAACCAGGACCAGCTCAGTACCCACCCCTCTCCCCCAGGGCCTAAGACATTCACATTAACCTTCCTGGGGCCATCCCTTATGCCCCTTTTCCTGCCCAGGCCAACCTGGTGTCTAGGCCAGTATGACTTCAACTTTCCCACTCACAACTCTTTAAAAAGAGTCATCAACTTTGATGAATGGGGAAATTGTTCCCAGTTGTGGGATTTGGCACGCTGGCCCATCCCTGGCCAACCCACTTCAGTGGGTTTGAGCCTGCATTCCTGGGCCCTGCTACCTTGCCTGGTTGTGGCGTGCAGACTGTGTTCCCGCCCTCAGGACAACTCCAGAGGGAGGATGGGAGACAGAAGCCCCTCCAGGATCAACACATTCACTGGTCATCTGTGACCAGTGGGGGAAGGGTACAGAGCACATTAATGAGGTGGCTGAACCATTGACATTTGGTATTATGGACAGTGGCCATAAATCCCAAGAAGGAGCAGAGTGAGGGAGAGAGAAGGGTGAGACCCAGCCTGTGGGGAGCTGTGGGTGCTGGCTGGGAGAGCCCTTTGGCTCCCAGAATGGAGAGTGGGCAGCAAAGGCCCCCACTTTCCGGCCTTCTGAGCCTTAGTCTTCTCTCAGGTTCCCGCATTCCCTCTCACCCTTGCTTCCAGGGGCTCCTGCCCAGCAGATCTCTCCCATCTTTCCCTCTGCACACCCTTCCAACAACCATAGGCCCTCAAATCCCAGTTCCTCCCTTCCTAGCCCCACATCCAGGTCACCAGTGTCACATGTCCCAGTTTATGCCCCCCCCCATGGGTATCTCCCCCACACATGCCAGGCTCCAATGTCCCAACTTAGAGCTGTCTGTCCATAGGGGAAAAGGGCAGCTCAGAGGAGTAGCCTTGGAGTCTGGGGAGGCATTGGGCCTGGCCTGCACCAGGAGACTCTTCCCCTCCCCTGCCTGGTGGAGGGCTGCTCACCCGCGGCTCACGATGAGGCGCAGCGACTCCAGGTTTCCGTGGTAGGCAGCCCAGAGGGTGGGAGTCATGCCATCTTCGTCGGGGGCATTCAGCTCCTTCCGGGTGGCCTCCTTGAGGAGCTCCAGGTAGCCATCGCGGGCAGCCCGGTGGTACTGATCATTCATGGCGCCCGGCTTGGACGGGGCGGGCAGGGGACACCGGGAAATGCCCCCCGCGGGGGAGGGCAGAAGGGTTAGGGTTGAGGCATGGGGTCAGGGGAGGGGGCCTGGCAGGGGCCAGGGCCACCAGCCCCCGCGGCCGCAGATGGAGGGTGCGGAGCGCCAGAGCCGCTACCAAGACATCTGAGCCGCTCATCAGGGCGGCGGGCAGGGTGGGGGACCTCCCGCTGCCCAGGGAGCCGCCCCGGGCTTCCCCTGGGTCCTAAACACCCTGCTTCTCAGCTCCCAGGGCAAACCACGTGAGGCCCTGACCTCACTCCAAAAGTGCCCACTGCAGTGCTCCGACCCATGAGGCCCAGTTTGGTGAGAGTTTGGGGGTCCGTCTTCATCCATCTCCAGTGCTGCGGCTCCCGATTTCTCTACCCGTCAAAGGAAAGGGCAAAGGGCTAGGGAAGGTGAAGACGGGGTGAAGGTGCAGACCTTAACCCAGGACAGTGGGACTAAAGGGAATATGAGGACTCACTCGACAAGACAGCTAGTAGGACGCGGCAGTCCTGGAAGCCATCCCTTGAGAGGGGCCGACCAGCCATCATCCAGCAGAGGGCGCTAGAGGACTGGAAGCAGAATACGCGCCGCGTGGGAACTTGGTACCCAAGCCCCAGACTTAGCATCCCGCGGAGCAGCGGAGCGGGGCAGCGATAGAGGAAGGAGGAACTTCGATCACTGTGTGGGCAGGTGGGGAAAAGGGGGCTGGTGCCCCGATCTCGGGCCGAAACCAAGATCAAAGGTATAAGATGCGCCTGGGCTAGGAGAGCGTCAAAGTGTCAACGACAGGCACTTGGGGCATGATGGGGGTTCTGGGTGGGCGCGATCGCTACGCACCAGATCGCAGCGGACCTGGTGGGAGGGTTGCCCTCTGAGTGCTTCAACGTGAGGCCGCGCCCGAGCCTGGCCGCGCCTGGGTGACAGGGTAGGGCAGTTCTTCGTAGGTAAATATAAATCTCACCTTATCTGGCTCCCGCGCTCTTCCCTAAATTCAGTTCGCAGAAAAGATGGATCATGTGAATGGGTCTGAGAGGTTTATGGAGCTGAGCTCCTGCTGCTGTAAATCACCCTGTCCCCTCGGGTATAAAGCACCCGTCCGTCCCGGCGTGGGAGAAAGGAGACGCTGGCTGCCACCTGACCCCCAACGCCGCGCGGGCTCCCGGCCCAGTCAGGTGCGTGTCCTGGGCCAGTCAACTATGGGATTTTGGAAGTGGGGACCTTGAATGGAATCCAAACATTTACCGCTGCTTTTCTCTTTTCCGGGAGCGGGTGAGGAGCAGGCTCCGATTTTTCTCCCCCCACCCCCTTGTCCAGCGCTCCAGCCCTCACCCTACGGGCTAGGAACTCACTGGCCTACAAATGTAGAGACAAGATGAGGAAAGGATAGCTCTCGGGGTTGACCTGGGGTCCTTTCACTCCTCCCTCCCAGTGACCCCTCCAACCTCCTGCTGTCGCCCCCACCATGTCGGAGGAACCGACCCCGGGCCTCAAGGAGATACCGCCGGCGCCGCAGGCCGGCCCCCGGGAGATGTGGAAGAAGGGCGGCCGCCTGCTGTCGGTGCTGCTGGCGGTGAACGTGCTGCTGCTCGCCTGCACGCTCATCAGCGGGGGTGCCTTCAACAAGGTGGCCGTGTACGACACCGACGTGTTCGCGCTGCTCACCACCATGATGCTGCTGACTGTCCTCTGGATCCTCTTCTACCTCCTCCGCACTGTGCGTTGTCCCGACGCTGTGCCCTACCGGGACACGCATGCTGGCCCCATCTGGCTCCGAGGTGCGGAGAATGGGGAGGGAGGGGGGACAGAGGTGCAGTGGGCAGAGCGGGGAGCTTTAGGCCAGGGCTCTTGGAGCTCCTGCAGAGTGTTAGCATAGAGGGAGGAGAAGTTCCCTCCGGAAGACTGGATGTGGCTGAGGATGAGGTGAGCTACCACGGAAGGGGAGGGAGGGAAAGGGGACCTGAAGGAGGGATGAATAGAGGGATGGAGGGGGACTTCTTTGCCTTGTCTTAGGATTTGGAGAGAGGTGGACAGGAGACAGTCCTTGATGGAGAGTGTGGGAAACAAGGCAGTGGTAGCTGAATGAGCTGGTCCAGGTCCCTTCCCTTTATCTCTGCAGTCCCTGAAAGGGACACACAATAGGACATCACTCTTTCACCTACTTAATCATGCACTCATCCTTTGTTCATTCATTCATTCATTCATTGCCCATTCACCAGTTCCCCCGACCATTCATCCTTCCTCTCATTCTCTGCATTCATCCATCCATCCACCCAAACATCCAACCACTGACTGCACCCACTGGCCTAGCTACTCAGGCTCTGGGCCTCTCCTCCACTCTAGAAGCCTTCTCTCTTGGCTCTCTGATCCACCACCACCACCACCCACTGCCCCTGATTTGCAGGTGGCCTGGTGCTGTTTGGAATCTGCACTCTTGTCATGGATGTCTTCAAGACTGGCTACTACTCCAGTTTCTTTGAGTGCCAATCAGCCATCAAGATCCTGCACCCCCTCATCCAGGCTGTGTTTGTCATTGTCCAGGTGGGTGGCAGGAGTGTCCCTGGATGTGGTGGAAAGGAGCCAATGCCTGGCAAGTGTCAGGAGTCCTGGGTTCCAACTGCCCCTAACTTCCACCCTGAGCAATTGAATAAATGGAATAGGACCGTAGCCGAGATCATGAGTCTGGGCATGTGGATGCACTGTGTAATGAGGTAATATCTAAATGTGAGCTCCTACTTAAGGAGTGCTGCAACTTTATTTTAACCTAAATAGTGCCAGTTGTTAACACCTAAGAGGTGTGAGTAGAGACACCAGCCCTATCTGCTAGAACCTGGCCTGCCCTCCTTGGGTGCCCATAGAGGGCATCCATCTCAGTGTAGCCAGTTTTTTTGGGGGGGAGGGACATAGCTGCTATGTTGGGTATTTGCTCAGGAGGTGGGGCATCCTATAACTGGATTTTTCAAACAAGTTCAATTTCTCTTTTTTTTCAATTAATTTTTAAATTTGTTACACAAACACCATTTTGAAAGATGATTGAGTTGAGGCAGGAAGTTTTACACAGGACCAGAAGACAGCGTGCCTGCAACATGACCCTAATGATCACATGGATGGTGCCCTCCCCTGTGGCACCACCTGCACCCAGGTCTCCACAGTTTAACATATTTATGTAGTTGTAGCTTAGCTGGCCTTACTCCCAGAAATAAATAATTAGGTAGTGAAAAATCTATTTGCCTCTCCATCACTGCCCCCACCACCAACAACAAAAAATCAAAACCAGAGATAAACTTTCAAAGAACAGAAACTACTACCTGTATACAAAACTTACCATAGAGTAGAAAGAAAATATTTCCAGTTTTTTGTAAATCTAAAATAAACCTGATAAGTTAGTGTAAGGCCCCTGGGGTAGAGAACAATACTGGACATGGGAGCCTGGATTTAGCCCATCTGCAGAGCAATGATCCTCCCTCCTCTCTCAATACAGACTTACTTCCTCTGGGTCTCTGCTAAAGACTGCATTCATGTCCACCTGGATCTGACTCGGTGAGAACCGAAGCTCAACGCCTGCCTGGAGTGCTCACCTGGCATGAGAGATGAGGGCTTTCCAGCCTGGGCATGGCTCCTCCCTCTGCTCAGCCAAGGGCCCCCACTGCGTCAGCCTGGTTTCTGCTACTCTGTGCAGTGGGCTTTCCCCTGGTGGGTGGGGAGCATGGGGCCTAAGACAACCTTGGCCTTCCCTTGGTTGGCATCCAGGCCAGACTAAGCGTGGCTTTCCAACCCAGCTTCCCCGTTCACAGGGACCTGGCTGTACCTTCATTTCTCAACACCACCTCTCAGGAGAGCTTCCCAACCCTCCACCTTGCCAGGGACCCAAGATGAACCACATATTCACCAGCCTCTTTGCTTCCCCTCCAATCCCCAAACAGGTGTGGGCTCATGTTCACTCTTACCACCAACCTGGCCATCTGGATGGCAGCCGTGGTGGACGAGTCTGTGCACCAGGCTCACTCCTACAGCAGTGCTCACGGCAACAGCAACACCAGCCACGCCCGCCTCACCCCTGACCGTGAGTTCCCCTTTACCCCACCCCAAGGCCTCTTTACCCCACCCGAGGCTAGGTGCTTTGTGGATCTGTAGTCAATCAACCAAGCCCTCACAGGGCCTGGAGACAAAGGTGCTCCTAGGTGTTGTGGGTGTAGGCGACAAGGAGGAGGAGTATGGAGGGCATCTCATTCTTGAGGATGCAGCCTTGTCCCCATTACCAGGTCCCATGCCACCCAGAAGAAAGGGCAAGGATCATCAAACTGGGGAGAGAGGGGAAGGGGGAAAGAGTGGTTCTGGGAACCTGAGATCAGAGGGGAAAGCCTGGGAAGGAGGTGGAGGTGAGAAATATCCATCCTGTCACAATGACACAGTGACAATTTCCTGAGCTCTCTATATCCTACACAGTGCTAAGTGTCTGAAACACTCTACTTAACCCTCACAACTTCCCGTGGAGTTGGGAACTACTAATATTCCTCCAGGTGCAGAAACGAAGGCATAGAGAAGTTAAATAGATGCCCAAGGTCACAGAATCTGAAACCGGGGCACAAGTGCTCAGAGCCATCTTTACTTTTAACCAGTGTGCTACCTAAGTAAGAACAGGGCCCACAGTCCCTGGGTCTTGGTTCTCTGGGCTTCTTTAGGTCCTCCCACTAGCTAGGACCAGACTAGAGACTAATGCCTGTGCACACTCCCATGGGGGGTCCAGAAACAGAGAGTGGTCCCAACCCCCAGGGAGGCCCCAGCCGCAGGACTGATACAAGGCCACCCAGCATATCCCCAGGATCCTGAGAGTAGTTAAAACCAGCCCACGGGGGTGGTCAACTTAACGTGTTGACCTGTGGGGTGGGAGAGGCCTGCTGAGGAGGACCTCCCCTGTGTTGGAAGTCAGATAGATTGTCCCAGCTCTCCCTAATAGGACACGTCACTTGACCTCATTGACTCTCAGCTTCTTTACCTGCAAAATCCAGCTGGGAGGATTCTGGGATCCAAAAGAGATATTTGACAAGGCCTAAGGTATCCTACAAAGCACACTCTGGCACGGAGGCAAGATTCCTTTCAGTGTGGAAGGGCACAGCGGAGACCTGGGCATGGCAGCTGGGTTTCTTTTCTTTCAGATGCCTGGACTTTAGGGGATCCCAAGAAGGCCACTCTCTAAGGGACCAGAACTTGACTATCTTAGGGAGCCAGGGGTCATTATAGGTGGTGAGGGATCAAAGGGTTAGAAAGGGGTGAAGTGGTGGTTCTATGGTTCAAATTTGTTTTTAATGGAGCACCGATGTGTCTCATAGCCTCTGGCACACAGTAGGTACTCAAAGAATATTTGCGTAATGAATGAACGCACCAGGTCCTTTGAGCTCCAGTGGTGATGGGCAGAGAGTCCCTGCCCTTACAATGGTCTCAGGCCAGGGGTGAGTTGTCTCCAGAAAGTTGGAAGGGCAGTCCAGCCCAGTGTCCCTCTCACCACAGCTGAGCGTGCAGGCAGCGCCGCCGGAGGAGACCCCTGCCCCTGCGACACAACCATCTGCCAGATCTTCCAGCAGGGGTACTTCTACCTGTACCCCTTCAACATCGAGTACAGCCTCTTTGCCTCCACCATGCTCTACGTCATGTGGAAGAACGTGGGCCGGCTGCTGGCCTCCCCCCACGGCCACGGCCACAGCCCCTCCCAGGTCAGCCTATTCCGAGAGACATTTTTCGCTGGCCCCATGCTGGGCCTGGTGCTCTTCGTGGTGGGGCTGGCCGTCTTCATCATCTACGAGGTCCAAGTGAGTGGAGAGGGCGGCCGCACCCAGCAGGCCCTTGTCACCTACTACAGCTTCAACATCGTCTGTCTGGGGCTCATGACTTTGGTCAGCCTGAGCGGCTCCGTCATCTACCGTTTTGACCGCCGGATCATGGACCACCATAAGAACCCCACACGCACGCTGGACGTGGCCCTGCTGATGGGCGCCGCCCTGGGTCAGTACGCCATTTCCTACTACTCCATTGTGGCCGTGGTGGTGGGCACGCCCAGAGACCTGCTGGGGGCACTGAACCTGGCCCACGCTCTGCTCATGATTGCCCAGCACACCTTCCAGAACGTGTTCATCATCGAGAGCCTCCACCGGGGACCACCTGGGGCTGAGCCTCAGGAAACCCTCCCCAAAGAGCCCTGCCAAGGCCTTACCTTTGCGAACCTGGATGCCCTCCACTCCTTGCCTGCCTGCCCACCCACCCCCAGGCTGGTCAGCCCCAGCTCAGATGGACCTCAGGAAGCAGGGGCCATCATCTTGGCCCCTCGGGGCCACTGGAGACGGCGGTGCCTAAAAGACATCTCTCTGTTTCTCCTGCTCTGCAATGTCATTGTGAGTAGCTGGGGAGTAGGGGGTGGGGCAGGGAGAAGGCCAGGGGAGAAAGCCAGGGGAGGAGGCCAAGGAAGATACCATTTCGGGTTCCCTTAGCCTTCTGCCTTCCCCTGCATCCCACTGGAGAGTCTTAGAGCTCTCTAGGAAAGGAGTAGGTTCAGAGAGGGTCACTGCAGCCCTTGGGCAAACAGCATCTCCAGGCGCATAGAATGAAATCTTAGCAGAAGTAGCTGGAGGGGTCCAGGGAATGCTGACATGGGGCTGGGCAGAGGTGAGAGGGCTGGGAGCTGATGTGGGAGGCGGGGCCCTCACCTGTAGGTGGGAGGTGTGACTGCTCCTGGGAACTTGTGACCTGCCTGCTTCTCAGAATAACTGGAGCAGCATCAGGAAGCAGCGGAGACCAGCATAGGTGTGAGTTGTTGTTTTCTATTGACAAAGTACAGTGTGAGGCTCTGTAGGAAGCACACGGGGTGTGTGCAACAGCTGTCCCCTCCCCAGTAATGAAACAAAGTCAGCTACTAAGAGCAACACACTTTACCAAGTACAAATAAACTGCCCGGGTGGAAACACCCCAGGGCAGAAGCCCTCACGATGAAGTGCACCCCCAGAACTTTCCTGCAACCCAGTATAGAAATGTTCCAGGGTAGAAGTGACCTCCATACAGAAATCTCCAGTATAAAAAATGTACCCAGGTGGGTTCAGCAGCCCTCTGGACCTGCAGGTTCGATGTCCTAGTATTCACATCAATCAGATGGAAACTGTTAAGGAAAAAAATCCACTGAACTGGTAAATTATTTTTTCCTTGTTATTATTCCCTAAACAATATGGTGTAACAACAATTTATGTGGCATTTACATTACATTACATGAGTACCATAATCTACGGTATACAAAAAGAAATATGCAAATATTATGCCATTTCATATAAGAGACTTGAACATCCTTGGATTTTGGTATCCATGGCAGGCAGTGGGGAGGTTCCTGGAACCAATTCCCTGTGTATGACAAGGGACAACTGTGTATCCCAAGTAGGAAAAAACACCTCTAAAAAAATTTGACTCAATATAAAAACAATCCTTTTGACTATACCCTCCAATAGAAAAATATCCCTAATATAAAAACATCCTTAATATGGGTATTTCTAGGAGGCTGGGAGCATAGACTAGTGAAAGCATTTGCCTAGCATGTGCAAAGTCATGGGTTGGATTCCAGAACAAATATGTATATCCCAATATAGAATAATATCCACAGAGTAAATTCTGCCCCATGAAATTCTGCCTATTTGAAATATACCAACAACCCTACAGAGACGTTTAAGTGCAGTCCACTATGAAGACCGCCTATCCTACCAGCAACTTCCTGTGCAGTCCTTGTCCCCATAGATATGGTATGACCCCATGCAAGAGACTTCTGATAGTCAATTTCACATTTTTTAAAATAATTTTTCTTTTAGTTGTTGATGGACATTTATGTTATTCATTTACGTATATGTGGTGCTGAGAATTGAACGCAGTGCCTCACACGTGCAAGGCAAGCGCTCCACCACTGAGCCACAACCCCAGCCTTGTCAATTTCACTTTTTAAAAAGTGCATCAGCAATCTATGACCCCACCAGTAGAAGAAATAAGGCTCAAAAATCTCACAATGCCTCAAGCTGGCTTTGGTGCCCACCCCCTGCCGTGGCCCCACGCCCACCCTCCAGGTTACAGGTTGGGAGGCTCTTCCTCCCAGTACCTGAGCCTGAATCACTTCTCACAGTATCATCTCATCTCTCTCATTTTATAGGACAGAAACAGGCTCAGAGAGGGCTGCCAAGTGCCCAAAAGGGTAGTTAATTGGTGCAGGGGTGGGGCCAGTCTTTGTCTTCTGCTCATACCCCACACTCAAACTGTCTGAGCACCTAGCCAGAGGTGAGGAAGGGCTCTGGCTTCCACCTCCTCCCAGACCTGGGAAAGGGACAAGGGGTCCGGTGGAACAGAAGCCAGAGCTCATGGAGGGCGAGGGTGCCGTAGCCTCCTGGGTGAGGTCTGAACCCTTTGTCCTGGGTCTGACTGATTCTGTCACCAGCACCCCATGCACACATCTCTCTAGTTGCTGATTCAGATGTTTGAGCCAGTTTCTTCAATCACCTATTGAAATTTCCGTGCCATAGGTGAGCCTGGCTAAGAGGGTGGGAGAGGTGGCCGCCTAGTGGAGGCCTAGCCTGGGTTGGGCAAGTTTAGTTAGGCACACTTCTTGAAACACTTCTAGAGAGTGACAGGCCCTGTCTAAGACACTGGAGGTTGCCATTGGATGACACCCAGCCCTCTATGTCTACCAAACTAGAAGGCTGGGGTCCCCATCCTCTCACAGCCCGCAGAGCCCACAGAAATGACCAGCAGGTGCATTCCAGACCAGTCCTTGATGTGCCCCTCTCCCCACAGCTGTGGATCATGCCAGCCTTCGGGGCCCGCCCTCACTTCAGCAATACCGTGGAGGTGGACTTCTACGGCTACTCTCTCTGGGCGGCCATCGTCAACATCTGCCTGCCTTTTGGGATCTTCTACCGCATGCACGCTGTCTCCAGCCTGCTGGAGGTCTACGTGCTGTCCTGAAGCCTGGGACAGAGACTTGGGGGATGGGGATCAGCTCATATGTCCAGAGCTCCTCTGGAATCACCTCTAGAGTGGGAGTCATAGTCACCAGACCCTTCTGGCTCCAGAGTGGAATTTTCACACACACAAAAAATTTATTTTTTCAGGATGAGTTTTTAAATCACAATTAGAACATGCCCTTTCACCCCTGGCATGATCCTGGGGCCTCGGGCAGTGGTGGAGGAGGGGCCTTTCCCTAAAGTCCTAGGATCAGGCAGGATCTGGAAGTGCCAGCTCTGGCTCCATCCCTAATCCCAGCCTGTGGCCTGGCCAGTCCATTGTCTGGAGCTGGGAACCAATAAACCTGCCATTTATCTGGTCCCCTACTTCTTGTCTCAGCTGCCCCATCTGAAGTTGTCATAGGAGAGAAACTTGGCAGGCAGGGCGGGAAAACCTGAGATTTTCAGGCCTCCAACTTTTCACCAGGCAAATTGAGTCTGAGTTACAGGCCATCTAAGCAGTGGGTAATGGGGTGGTGGGGGGGGATGGGTTTGGATGGCGTTCTCAAGCTGCCACCTTCCTCTTTTCTTTATCTTCAGGTGACATACACATGCAATAATGTTTTTATGTGTCTCTAGCCACCAGAAAGGTGAGGCACTACTCAGTCCAATGTTCACATTTTACAAAGAAGGAAAGTGAGGCCCAGAGAGGTAAAGGGACTTGCCCAAGGTTGCATAACTGGAGAGCCAAAGCCTTTCTACTAAGAAGAATAATTTTTAAACTTTTTTCAAGCAGATCTTTTTATTAATATATTTTTAACTGAGACATAGGATTGTATGTGTTTGTGGTACACAGTGTGGTGTTTCAGTACATGTATATAATGTGTCATGATCAGATCAGGGAACTTGGTACCTCCATCCTATCACACTTTATCATTTCTTTGTGTTGGGAGCATTCAAAATCCTTTTTTTTTTTTCTCCTATTTGGAAAGACTCAATGATTTGTTATGAATCAGTTACTCTACTGTGCTACTGGTCTCCACTAGAAGTTATCCTTCCTGTCCACTGAACCACCTATAGCCATTAACCATAAACAGCAGAACATTTCTTCCCCTCAAAATGTTTTAGGAATCTCAGGAACTCAAGTTTATAACATAGATATAAACAGTTTGGTTCTAGTTTAGGAGGACTTTGGGAAAGTCAGGTCCCTGCCCTTGGATCTCCTTAAACCCACTCTCTCCATGGGAGTCTCTGAAGGGCTTCCAGAGAGCTAGGATGTCTACTTTGCCAAAGGCTAAAGGGGTAGCCAGGGATGGTGCTACACACCTGCAATATCAATGGCTGGGGAGGCTGAGGCAGAAGAATCTCAAGTTCAAGGCCAGCCTGGACAATTTAGCAAGGCCCTATCTCAAGATTAAAAAACATAAAAAGGGCTGGGGATGTAGCTCAGTGATAAAGCACCCTTGGGTTCCATCGCCCAGTAGAAAGAAAAAGAGAGAGTGAGAGAGGAAGGAAGGAAGGAAGGAAGGAAGGAAGGAAGGAGGGAAGGAAGGAAGGAAGGAAGGAAGGAAGGAAGGAAGGAAGGAAGGAAGGAAGGAAGACCAGAGGAGTTAGAGATTGAAACCCTGACCTCCCAGCCAGAGAGACTGGGGGCCATGGCTGAGCTGGGGGCTGGGAAAGGAGAACATGGCATTTGTGAGAGCAGTGGCTTCTGGAGCACAGGGGATATCAGAGGAAAGCTGCCTGGATCCTGCAGGATTAGCCCAGTGGGTCTCAGGCCACAGCGGGAAATGAAGAGGGCGCAAGAGGCTGCCTTCTCCCCAGCCTCCTATCGCGCCTCCTGCCCAGTCAGAATGAAGCTTTGTCTGGGTGTCTTCAGCCCAAAGTTCGCTTTTGCTTTAAGGAAGGGGGGGGGTCCTGCAAAGTGGGCCACAGGAGAGCCTGATGCTAACTAAGTAGGGTCCAGGAAAAACATGACCCCAGACCTGGGACGGAATGGTCCCAGTCTCAACTTGGCCACCAGAGGAAAATGTGTCCTGAACCCTTTACTGCGGACCTAAGGACGTTGTTCCCCACTCCACCCATCCCGAGGGCAGGCTGCGATCGCAAGGCGGGTTCGCCGGCTGGTGACCCTGCCTTCCCGCGCGTGTATCTCCTCCCGGCCCTCCCTCCGGCCCAGCCGCCTCGCTATTGGCTCCTTGGTCTGGGCTTGAGCCCCCGGAAAAGTAATTAATGAGGGATTAATGAGATTCCCAAAGTCAACAGAAAAATCGATGGGCCGTGGAGCCTGAGCGGCGGCTGCGCATTCCCGCGGGGGGAGGGCATCGGTCGGGAGCGCTGGACCTCACCTGGACGGAAGGTCGGCGCTGTGCCCCAGTTGGTGGTTGGCCCGCGACGATGCCTGCCCAGTCCACAGGTAAGGCTCCCTGGGCGGTAGCTACACCGCAGCGCCCTCCGACCGCTGGTAGAACGTTCCCGCGGGACCAGCCCCGACACTTACGCACCCTCTGTTTCCAAAGCGGGGTTCAGGTGCTGCAGGGATTGCTGCGAGAGGACAGGGCGACCCAGGAGCCGTGATCTTTTCCACCGGAGGTTAGCCCCTCTCTGCCTCCGACCTCAACTCGGGTTCTGCGCCCACCCCCTTTCCGCCCACTGGGGCGCACAGGGATCAGCAGGGTGAGCTCCGCACAGCCAAAAGGGGGCGCCGAGGCCAGGAAGAAGCAAGAAACCTGGATAGGCGGTTAAAGGGGCATGGGATCAGAGCTGCCTGGGGTCTAGAGCAGCTGCCCCTGGCCAGCAGTCCCTGGAATGGCCGGGAAAGAAATCCCAAAGCATCCATGCCCACTCTCAGCAACCCCCTCTGGAGCTGGTCCTATGCTCTTGGTCCCGCGCGGCGCGCCCAGGCAGTTCTGCGGCTTTCATCGCCCACCTCTTACCTCCATCCATAAACCAGTTTGATGTCCTGGCCCTCCCTTGGACGGGCGTTGCGCCAAGAGCGAGCCAGAGGGCGGCAGAGTCCTTGTCAGTTCCAAGCGCACTGGTTCCCTGGTTCCCTGCGTGACCCCTACCTGCCCACCACCGCACCCTGCCCAGCAGGTGAACCTAACTCATCCCTTAGATAGTTCCCTTCAGCAGTTGCTGGAGTGTTAAACCCTCAGGGACGAGGTACTCCCAGGGCGAAAGCCCTGAGGGAGAGGACCAGGAATCAGTGTCCCCTCTAGTCTTGCAATCCCAGCAAAAACCACTCCTGAAATTCTCTTCCCCAGGACCCCAAAATAACTGTAAGAAAAAGCACAAATAGCTAACACAGAGGGCTTTCTGAGCTATCCTCTGCTCTACGTCTACTTGTGTGTATTGAATCATTTAATTCTAACAAAACCCCTGTGACAGAGGCTTTATGCATTAATTCCTTCATTTATTCATCCAAGAAATCACTGCTCATCTCCTGTGCACCAAGTGCTATTACTCCATAGTTGTATATTCCTTTTACAGATGAGGACACTGAGGCACAGAGAGTCTAAATAGCTCATCCAAGATCACAAAGGTAGAAAATGCCAGAATCTGAGCTCTTCAACATTAGAATAACCAGATCGCAGAGGGGTTGGCAGGTTCTGGGAAGGGTGAAGTGGAGCTGCCAGGGTTGGCAGAAAAGGAGCAGGGAGGTGTCCCAGGGAGCCCCTGCCTTACTCAGTCTGGGCTGGGGAGCCTGGGAGGAAAAGATAACGATCATCTGGAAGCTGCTAGGGCAACATTGGGATGGAATGGGTTAAATGGGGAAGGTCTCTGTCCACAGCTCTGCTGCTGCAAGCTTCCTGTAAACTCCATTGTCACTGTGCTAGTTTTGGGGGGATCTGAGTTAAGTAAGACTGGTCTCTACCCTGGAGGAGCTCCTGACCTTGAGGGTACTCATGGCATGCCTGACAGTGCACACAAACTCTTGACAGAGAGGAGTGGCCACCTAGCAAACAGCCACCAGCAGCTGGGGCAAGAGGGAAGGCTTCCAGGGGTGAAGAGGATGGAGGAGGGCCACGGGTGGGAGCTGGCAGGGAGGCAGGAGACACCGCCGTTCCAGGAGGGCTGGCAGAAGCCAAGATACCACAAAAGAAATGTGGAGCCCTCACCTGGGCCTGGACACATGTGGAGGGCAGGTACTCAGTGTGACCACGGACCTGAACAGGTAGGTGAATTTAGCCAATGATGACAGAATGGACTGGGAGAGGGGAGAAAATCATTTGTAAAATCTCAAAAATAGGCCAAAGTTTTAGTATTCCATTTGCTTCAGAAGAGAAGAGCAGAAGGTGTGATATTGCTGGGGGTATACGTAGGAGAATGGGGACCCAGAGGGGCTACATTGTAGAGCCCAGTGTGGTGAAGATCTCCTGAATTTGTGCAGAGAAAAAGACTGAAGCTCTTGAAGCTCAGGGTCTCAAGGGAAAGACAGAAAAAAGTAGGGCTAATTCAGATAGAGCATGCTGGGTGATGTGCCAGCAATCCACAGGGGTGGTGGGAGTGCTAAGGGCGGTCCTCACCCAGCCTGAGCACGGGTCAGGGAAAGCCACATAGCAGAGGTAAGTCTTTGCTGAGTCCTGAAGGACAAGTTGGCATCACCAAGGGGCAAGAGGGATGGGCATTGGAGGCAAAGGGCCAGGTGTGGGCAAAAACAGGGAGGTGAGCAAGAGCAGAGAGCATTCTGGGAATTGCAGCAGGATGGTTCAGATTGTGAGCAGGGGAGTGGGGCCGGAGGACCATGCTTGAGAGGTAAGTTGAGGCTAGACCAGGAAACAACAATGGCTGCTCTGCCTTGAGTGCATTGTGCACCAGGCCCATATAAACACCTGCTGTCTCATTTGGCTCTGAAAGGCCATTCAGGCCACGGCTGCTGCTTTGGACTTTACACTAAGGGCAACTGGTTGCCTCTGCAGGGCTGTCAGTATGGACAGGCACCATGGGCAGGAAGGCCAGGTGCAGGAGAGAGTGGAGGGGCCTCTAAATAGAGTAGTAGTGGTTGGGGCTGAGAAAAACCAAGGAGTGTGGGAGCTGGAATGGACAGGCTCAGCACCTGTGGAGAGGTGAGGGAAAGGGGAGAGGCAAGGGGGTGCCCATTTCTCCATCAGGAAATGCAGGGATGGAGACACCACCATGAGATAGTGAACGTTAGGAAGCAGGAGAATGGGGCCGTGAGCACTCAGAGCCCTGAACCCAGAGCACCTGCAGAAGCCCAGCCACCAGGAAAGCATGCAGAAGCAGCAAGATCATCCCTGCTCTCGACCATGGCTCAGTCCCACTGGGAAGAATGCCCAAAGGGGCAGGTAGGCTGGGCTCAGAGCTGCAGGAATTGGGTGTCCTGAGATCTGGCCCAAGTTGTTGGTGACAAAGTAGCTGTCCTGAGTGAAATCTCAGGGAAGGTGAAGAAGTGGCCAGAGATATTCGGGGAGGGAGGAAGGCCAAGGATAGCGTCCCAAATCAGGCTGGATATTCATGAGACAGAGAGGAGAGATGAGGAGGAACAGACAGAAGTCAGTTCTGACAAAGTCAAGAACATGGCATCCATGCTGATCCTGGCCTGTCCTATGTACTTGACAGACATTACAAATCAATCCTAGAACTGCCCCCCAACTTAATATGCTTTAAAAATAATTTTAATTACATCAATAATGTGTCAATTTAAAAAACAAGAACATTAAAAGTAGAGAAAAGCCTACCACTTCCATCCCAGTTCCCTGATCTCGTCTCCAGAAGGAACTCCTACTGTGAACCCAGTAGGCATCCTCTAGACCTTACAAAAGTCATTTATATGTGTCCCATGTGCCCACACTAGAAAATTATTTCATATCAGAGCATTCTTTCCTACCAAGCCTAGATTCAACCTCAGGATCCTTCTCAACACAACACCAGGCAATCATAGCCCAACTAAGCAGAGAAGACACTTGCTTGTGCTCCCTGATTTCAGGAATGAAATTCCTCCCAGAAGTTAGCGGGGTGCAAGCTGCCTTTTGTTCGTGAAAAGTCATAGCCCTGGGAAGTACCCAGGCCAGGCACTATACAGATGTCCCTGGTTTCCTTGATACTAAATCAGGAAGTAGGGCAGCCCAGCCAGGGGTGAGGGAGGTAGTCCTCCAGCCAGTAGACATAATCCCCTACATTTATGTCCAACACAGAGCATTTCCCTCTCCCTGGTCTGGTTCAACCTCCTTGGGTCCCATAACAGAGATGGGCAGCTGCTATTATTCTCAGTGTTCCAGTCACAGAGATTGAATAACTTGCCTTAAGTCACACAGCAGTTAGGGACAAGGATGGAAATGGAACCCATGTCAACCTGACAACCAACCCAGGACCCTTTGTCCCTCTCCAGCTCCTGTTGAGGCTCCACCCATGCCCTCTGCAGAAGTGCAGGAGAATGAAGCGGGCCCAGCCAAAGAGGACCACGGGAACGTGGGGGCCGAGGAGACAGGGGCCCCCAGTGCGCCCCAGCAGAAGTCCTGGCTGGTGCGACATTTCTCCCTGCTGTTGCGGCGGGACCGGCAGGCCCAGAAGGCTGGGCAGCTCTTCTCAGGACTGCTGGCCCTCAACGTGGTGTTCCTGGGTGGGGCCTTCATCTGCAGCATGATCTTCAACAACGTGGCGGTCACTCTGGGCGACGTGTGGATCCTGCTGGCCGTGCTGAAGGCCCTGTCCCTCCTCTGGCTCCTCTACTACACCGCTGGCACCACGCGGCGGCCCCACGCAGTGCTCCACCGGGACCCTCACGCGGGACCCATTTGGGTCCGGGGTGAGTGCCGGGGTGCTGGGTGGATGGAAATGTCCCTGGAGGGAGAGCGGTCCTGGGGAAGATGCCAATGCCCACCTGGCCTGGCCAGGCTCCCTGGTGCTCTTTGGCAGCTGCACTATCTGCCTCAACGTCTTCCGCATGGGCTACGACATGAGCCACATCCACTGCAAGTCAGAGCTGGAGCTTATCTTCCCCGTCATCGAGATCATGTTCATGGGCGTCCAGGTGACAGACCTCCTGGGGACATACCCTACCCACCCAGGCCATAAGCACACATACACACCTACTATACCAGAAACAGCCACATAGGCAATACCTATGGCGTAGACCCAGGGTGTAGACACACACACCACAGTCCTGCAAGGATGCCCACTCCCTTGTCCACATCCAAACACCCACATCAACACACGGCATGTGCCTTCGTGGACACACCTCAGATACACAAGCCACCTTCATAATGGCATCCAACTCTCTCTAGAGTTTCTCCTGTGTGCAGGCCTTGTGTGGGGAGCTGCATTTACATCACCTCCTTTATTTCCCCCACCAAGTGGGCATGTCTCTATAACAGTGGGCATTTTGGCCCTTTTTTAGACCTGGAGCAATTAATACTCAGAGATGTTTTGCCACTGGCCCAATACCACACAGCAAAGAAATGGCAGAGCCAGGACTCTAGCCCACACTTCCTCACTGTGTCTTCCATGGCAAATACACACAAGCAGCTGGGCATCCACACCATGGTGCCACTACCCCACCAGCCCCTGGGTTCAAGGTCCTGTCTCTTTCAGACCTGGGTGCTCTGGAAACACTGTAAGGACTGCGTTCAGGTGCAGACCAACCTCACTAGGTAAGATTTCTCTCCTTGCAAAGCCTTGCAGTGTTTTCTGTGCCCTCCCACCGACCCCCACACTCGACAGCCTCCCTGCACAGCAAGGACCTGAAACTGTGGGTTGGTCTGGGATTCATCCCAGTGGTCCCTATGCTGGGTGCTCCTGAAGTCCTAATGTCACATGGGATCAGGCTTTGAGATCGAATGATCACCCTCACGCAGTCTATGGTGAGGACTGGGCACCCGGGGAGACCGCTGTGAGCAGAGTGTGACCTCCCTCCAGGTGTGGCCTGATGCTGACGCTGGCCACAAACCTGCTGCTGTGGATTCTGGCTGTGACCAATGACTCCATGCACCGCGAGATTGAGGCCGAGCTCAGCGCCCTCGTGGAGAAGTTCTCAGGTACAGAGACCAGAGCCTTGCACGTGCACGCACACACACACACACACACACACACACACACTTTGCCCCCCCAAGCCAGGGAGGCTCGGGAGTTGTAGAACTGGAGCCAACTCTAGAGACCAGATAATGATTAGAGAGAAAACTGCAGTGTATCCTGGGTACCTTGGTGCCCGTCAGGACCTGGTGCCCTGTGTAAGCTAGCCACTAATCCTTGGCTGGGCTAGTCTGAGAAGTCCTTCAGGTATGCACCCCACCCGTGGTATTTGCATTTCACTTACAAAAAAATGGGGGGGGGCGCCTGAAAGAAATGTTTTCTTAATATAATTTTAGGTACCTAGGTATATCATGAGGGATGGAATATTTGTGGGCAGAAAAAAAAAAAAAAAACTCCCTGGGTTGTCCCATTTGCCCAGTTCTCTGTATGGTTCACCTTAGAAGCCGTATCCCATAAACCCCATGAGAACCTGGCAATCCGTGGGATTCGGCCACACCTGTGAGTCTACTCCCCACCCTGCCCGCAGCCCAGCCCTGCCCCCGCACAGTCATTTACACACCCACTGCATAAATCATGGCACGCCTGGATGCTGTGGGCATGTCCCACAGTCTGTTGACATTTTTCAGAAAATCTGTGCAAAGAGAATTTGAGGCAAGCACATCATGGATTTTTTTATTATTAAAAAAAAAATCTCTTGGGGCTGGGGTTGTGGCTCAGCGGTAGAGCGCTTGCCTCACATGTGTGAGGCACTGGGTTCAATTCTCAGCACCACACATTAAAAAAATGAATAAAATAAAGTTCCACCAACACTAAAAAATATTTTTTTAAATATTTATTTTTTAGGTGTAGATGGACACAACACAGTGCCTTTATTTTTATATGGTGCTGAGAATCGAACCCAGGTCCCACCGGTGCTAGGCGAGCGCTCTACCACTGAGCCACAATCCCAGCCCTACTAAAAAATATTTTTTAAAAAAATCTCAAATACACAGATGAGTTGAAGAACAGCCATCATGGAGATGTAACAATTATCAATATTTTGCCACATTTATTTTATTTTTTGCAAAAGTACAGAAAGTAAATTACAGAAATCGTGTCATTTCATCTCAAAACACTTCAGTATGCACTTCTCTAAAAATAAATGTATTTCCCTTTATTACCACATGCTAGTGTAATTGCCAGCAAAATTCCTTTTCATCCTCCTGATCCCTTTATTGATCGATATTCCACTTTCTCCAACCAATTCAGGAAATGTCTTTCGCAGACATTGGTTCAAATAGGCAAGGGGTCAGGTTGACACTTTCCGTCTCCTTTTTCCTAATAACATTGATATTTGTCAGATGCTTCCTAGGGGTGGCCGTTTAAGTTGTTCCCCTCTCCCCTGCTTCTCCTAAAAATTGGAAGTATAGGCCAAAGTCTGAATTCCATTCACATTGGTTATTTTTAGCACCAGCGTTTCCCTGGCCCTGATGCTGTGTGTCTTGAAGGGCACTTGACCCAGGACACTGATGTCCTTGTCATCCAAGCATGTGTTGCTGAGGCTGAGATCTGGGCTCAGGTGGGGCAGCCAGGTCCTCCGATGTAAATTACAGGTTTGCCTTGCCGGGCAAGCAATTTGTGGGGTGACATTTGGCACCAGGAATCCTGTTTAAAATGCTTTAGGTAAGCTTGGCTCCTGGCTGACCCCCTTTGGGAAAGAAAGACCGTTCTGGGATTTCCAGTTTCTGTGTCCGGGCCTCAGTCTCCACAGCTGTAAAACGAGCAGCTGGCTGGGAACCTTCTACCTCTGGCATGTTCCAAAAGCGGGGGACACCAGTGATTCGCGTCCTGGGAGCGGGCCCCTCCTGAAGTCTGCCCCCTCCGCCCCGCCCCCTCCCAGGCAACGAGACCAACACCTGCCTGTGCCTCAACGCCACGGTGTGCGAGGTCTTCCGGAAGGGCTACCTGATGCTCTACCCCTTCAGCACCGAGTACTGCCTCATCTGCTGTGCCGTGCTCTTCGTCATGTGGAGGAACGTGGGCCGCCGCCTGGCAGCCCACGCGGGCCCGCGCCCCGGCACCCCGCCCTTCCACCTGCACGGGGCCATCTTCGGGCCGCTGCTGGGCCTGCTGGCGCTGGTGGCCGGCGTGTGCGTCTTCGTGCTCTTCCAGATCGAGGCCAGCGGCCCGGCCATCGCGCGCCAGTACTTCACCCTGTACTACGCCTTCTACGTGGCTGTGCTGCCCGCGATGAGCCTGGCATGCCTGGCGGGCACGGCCATCCACGGGCTGGAGGAGCGGGAGCTGGACACGCTGAAGAACCCCACCCGCAGCCTGGACGTGGTGCTGCTGATGGGCGCGGCGCTGGGCCAGGTGGGCATTGCCTACTTCTCCATCGTGGCCATTGTGGCCACTCACCCGCAGGAGCTGCTCAACCGGCTCATCCTGGCCTACTCGCTGCTGCTCATCCTGCAGCACATCGCCCAGAACCTCTTCATCATCGAGGGCCTGCACCGCCGGCCGCTCTGGGAGGTGCCTCCGGAGGGCCTGGCAGGGAAGGCCGAGCCTCCCCGCAGGGGCTCCCTGCTCGAGTTGGGCCAGGACCTGCGCAGGGCCTCCCTGGCCTATATCCACTCCTACAACCACCTCAACTGGAAGCGTAGGATTCTCAAGGAGATCTCACTCTTCCTCATCCTCTGCAATATCACAGTGAGTGGCTGGGCTGGGACTGGGGCGGGTGTGGTACTGGCAGGTGGATTCAGGACTCAAGAAGTGATGCGTCAAGGTCACATGCTTCTCTCTAACTAGAACGATGGTGCTTGAGAAGAGGGAGTGTCAACCCCAGCTCTTGCCAGCTGCCCAGCACGAATAAATGTGCCGAGCAGAGAGCGAATTCTCCTTACACATGGGTAACATTTCTGCCCTCCAGAAACTTACTGTCTAGTTGGAGAGACCCAGGGGACCGATTAGAAAATTACTGCTGAACTCATCACTCACTATATTTGGTCAAAAGAAGAGCTCAGCAAGTGCAAGTGTCTGATTTTTCTACTAAAAAAAAAAAAAATTTAAATCTCTAATTAAAGTCAGTGGTGACAATTGCTTAGCTTCTAGTGGTTGCTAAGTTCCAGGGCCACCTCTCCATGCAACATCTTCACATTTAACCCTACACAAAAGACACTGTTACTGTCCCCACTGGACAGATGAAGAGACCAGGGTGTAGGTTGTTTGACCTGCCAAAGGTCCTATAAGTGGCAGTGCAGGGTTGTTTGTCCCCAACCCCTGATGCCCTGAAAACACCCCAGGTATGAGACCCCCTGGTCCATAGAGAGAACAAGTAATAAATTGGCTCTAAAGTATGTTAGGAGCTCAGTAAAAAAAGCATGGGCCCGAGTGGCCAAGGCAGGCTTCAGGGAGGTTTGATCTGGGGCTTGAGGAATGGGTAGAATTTGATCAGGAGGGTGGGAGGGGAGGGGCTGGCTGTAACTGCAGAAGAGTGAAGCCTGAGCTCAGGGTACAGGGGAGTCCCCAGGCTGCTTGCTGGGAATTCCCGACACGTCGTGTGGAGGCTGCCCCGAGGCTCAGGATGCATCTGGAGTTCAGGGCCCCAGACAAGCCAATGAGGGGGTGCTCAGGCTTCTGTGGAATGGGAACAGGAGGACACGGGGGCAGAGGAGGTTGCTCCCAAAGTCCAAGGCTGATGGGGTGGGGCAGGGCCAAAGGAACCAAGGGAGCCGAGCACTTGGGGTGTGGCAGAACCCTCCCCCACTCAACAACCTCCTCTCCCTCCCGCCAGCTATGGATGATGCCTGCCTTTGGCATACACCCAGAATTTGAGAATGGGCTGGAAAAGGATTTCTACGGTTACCGGACGTGGTTCACCATCGTCAACTTTGGCCTGCCTCTGGGGGTCTTCTACCGCATGCACTCTGTGGGAGGGTTGGTGGAGGTTTACCTGGGGGCCTGAGGCTGCCTCAGGAAACCACCCTCAGCAAAACTCTGAAGTGCCAAGGCAGGGGAGATGCCAACCTGGAGTCTCTGGGAAGATGCTTCATTCCAAGGCGCAGAGACCAGCCTGGGGCTCCCAAAGCCCTCTCCTCCCCAAGACTTGCAGACCGGAGAAGACTGCCTATAGCTCAAGACAAGGGCAGAGTCTGGACACTGATCTTCAGATGCCCACGTCCAGGCCTGCACACACAGCCGCCCCTGCCTCACCAGTCCCTGCAGCCAAGGGTACACCCCAGGAGGCTGGTGAGGCCCTGTGCTACACTTGAGAAGGGCCAGTCCTAACTAACACAGTCCACCCCTCCCCAGCCAGGTCTCCAGAGGTCTGCTTCCTCCCCTGGGAGGGGTGCACGGCCTGAGTGTGGCCCAGGACCTCCTGCAAGCTCAGAGCTGGCAGGCAGCCCCGCCCCTCCCCACACACCCCGTCTCCTAATGAGCTCGTTAATTAACTGCCAGGTGGGGTTCAACAGCTCTCTGCTGCTGCCATAAACCCTGTTTGTTTGATCGATCACTTCTGAGCTTCGTGGCATTTGTTCTTGGGGACAGAACTGCTACTCCAGGCATGGTTGGAAGGATGGTCCTCCTGGGCAGTGCTGTGGGCCTGGACAGACCCATTCCTGGCCCATCCACTCCTTCCCTTCTCTGATCCAACCCAGGGCTCATGTACCCACCCTCCACCCTCCACCCTCCACCATTAGGACAGTGCCTCCAGGGGACCCTCTGCTGCTGGCTCACCACAGGTGGTCACTGCAGCTTCTGGCGGCTGGACCTTAGGCCTGCCTGGCCCCCTGAGCCATCAGGTGGAACAGGAAGGTGAGCGAGAAGGCAGGCCTGACAGCCCATCCATCTCCCTGAGCCCAGTGCAAACAGCCGGCTGTGCCCAGGGAGAGGCCCAGAGGCTCAACCCTCCCCTGGGTTCCCACTCCCCGGAAGTGAGGCACCAGCAAACAATGCCCCAGGGCCCCCCAACACTGCCTGGGGCCACCCAGGGGGCTGAGAATCAGGCCCTCAGCCTTTCCTGTGTGGCTTTTCTCTGGGTAGCCACAGTTCAAGGGCCTAAACCCTACTTGACAGGGCCCAATCCTACTTTCCCACTCAAAATGATAAATGCCAGTTCCTAGTCATTGTTAAGAACCCTCAGGGGACAGACTCTGGGGTACAGAGTCCCCGGCTGCCCTGAAGATAAGGGCCACAGTCTGGCGCCTACCCCCATCCCAAGCACAGAGGCAGAGGCTGGAGAGGGAGGTTTTATTGTGTAAAGTGGCCGATTGTACAGAGCAAAGATTGTACTGACCAGGTGGGGCGAGGGAGACCCAGAGGCCCGAGTGGGGGCCGCTGGAATGGTGGCACCCCCATCCTCCACACAGTGGGTGGGGCAGGTAGGGTTGACAACTGCCCCCTGGTGCTGCCCAACAGCAAGGCTGTATCCACTGACCCAGGGAATATTAAGGGGACCCTCAATACCCCACTCCAAACCCCTAAAACCCACAAGAGCCCCCAGTCTGGCTCTGTAGTCGGCCAGCCCCCAGCCCCCTCAGCCAACAGCCTGGTCACACCCCATTTTCCTGTGGGCCCTGGCAGAGATCCGGCCTAGAACACGTGGTTTCAAGGTAGAAGGCCAGGAGGGTTCCCCTAGACCTGCCCAGGGGCCTCAGGACAGCCCACGGCTCCTTGGGCAAACCCATCAGGGCACAGTGACCTGTGGGGCAGCACAGGAGTGTGCAGGCACTGAGGGGTCAGCACAGAAATGTGTCTTGAAGAGGGAGCCAGAACAGGGAGGGGCTCTGGCAGGACCTGTAGTCACAGAGGCAGGGGCTCCTAGGAGACCCATCTGGGGAGAAGGGGGTTAGAACTGGGCTCCATCCTCCCCAGGTATTAGGAGCCTCGGGGCCTGCCACCCAGGAGGACCTGGCTACTCTGCCCACCCCGGGCCACGGTGGTGGTCATTTAAAGTTCAGAAGACTGGGGCAGGGGGAGCAATAGGGACCAGGGGCTCCCACTCCATTTCTCTGCAGGCCTCCATCCTCACACCCGCTGGATCTCAAAGAGCTTCACATCGGTGTCATACCAGATGGGTGGGTCCACATTCCTGCAGAGGAAGTGGGCTGTCACCTTCACAAGGAAGGGAGATGCAAGGTGACAGCCAGCCCAAACCAAACTCTCTTCATGATGTCCCCCCTGGACAGGGGGTCCAACCCTCAACCAGGAAAGACCACCATGATTGACTGTCTTGACATTAACCCCTCTGTGATGGGGAGACCCGGAGCCAAGGTCCCTGCTGAGCCCTGCTGGACAGGCTCTCTGGTGGACCCCAGACCCACCCAGGATAGGAAGCAGGGCCCACCTCAGGTAGATGACACCCCACATGTAGGTGCGGAACCACATGGCGGTGCCCGAGTTGGCCTGGTACTTGCGGATGAGGATGGGGTGGGGCACGGGCAGCAGTCCCACCAGGGTGCCGTGCTGCAGGAACCGCAGGATCTCTGACTCGTCCGTCAGGCCCCTACAGGGAGAAGGGGTCTCCAGCATGCTCAAGTGGACTAGCAGGGCTTGGGGCTCACCCTGGACCTCTGAGGCCCACCGTCCCTGTCACCCCTCCACCCAAACCTGGGCTGGCCCCTTGCCAAAGCCCACCTGCCCGAGCCCCTGAGCCTGCCCAGGCTCTCACTTGTCAATGCAGATCTTCTCCACCTGGGGGACCAGCACCTGCAGCAGCCGCATGATGGTCTGCAAGGGCAGCTTCGACTTCCAGGAGAGGACCTGGGGCAGGGACAGAGCTCTGGGGCTGGGGACCCGGAGCCAGGGGTTCTCTCCCAGCAGGCCATGGCCTACACCCAGCAGGGACCATGAACAGGAACTCTCACTAATGGGAAGAGCCTTTTGCATGTCAAGCAGTCCCACCGGCTGGTGGCTGTGTGTGCGCCTTTCAGGAGACTGTCTCCTTTAACCTTGGCAATGGTGGGAGCAGGGAGGACATTTATGATCCCATGGCTCTGCCTTCAGTGGGAATGTGAGTGGGAAGTGATCCCGGGGAGGAAATCAGAGGGTGATTTATTCAGACAGTCAGCACAGTGTAACCTGATCCTGCTGGGGACTCAGCCGACAGTGTAGACAGGGGAAGCTGAGCCAAGAGAGGCCACACACGAGGAAGGTCACCAGCCGGAAGGACTGACCCGGAGCCAGAGCCCAGCTCCCATGCCAGAGGCACGTCTGGATACATTTTCATCTCCATCTGTACCGAGCTGTCCCTAGAGTCAGGGGACCCCTGACTCAGCTCCCACAGGGCCACCTGCCCACACACCATCCCTGCTCCGCCAGCGCGAGGCCCCTCACCCAATCCGGCGTTGGGCTCCACTGGCCACTGGCTGATGGGCTGGACAGTCGACGCTGCTCCCTCCATGCCTGGCTGGACTCCTGGTGCCCAGGGAGGAATGGAAGTGAGGGGCAAGGGAGCGGATACGGGGCAGGGGCACAGGGCAATGAGGTCTCTCCCCTAGACCTCGTGGGGACTTGCTTCCAAAGGAAGGGTAGGCCCAGCCCAGCACCCTTTGCTCTGGGCCCCAGGCCCAACCCAGCTTGGTGACAGGTTTAGGACTAGAGGCTGATGGGACAGGACGGGTAAAGGCCAGCCTCAGATAAGGCTGATGGATGAGAAGGCTGACAGCCAGGGCTTTACTGTGACCAGTAAACCAGGGAGGGGTCTGTGAAGGCCCCCCCCCCAGTCATCAGTGCCAACCCCGATGCCCTAAGCATGACACTTGCTACAGGTGACCCCAGAGTGCCCTGGCCCAGCCCATGCCACAGAGGCCAGGGAGGAAGGCAACGCCCAGCCTCACCTGCCTCCCGTGCCCCTGTTGCCCCCTTACCCACCCCCTTGGCTGGGCTGCCTTCTGCCAAGCTCTGCTGGGGCTCAGGCTCCAGGGACCGCAAGGTGCCATCCTCTGACACCTGGGACTTCTCTGTCAGCTTGTCTATGCCTAGGTGGGGCACAGGGGGGACACAGGAGAGAGTGAGGGCCCCTGCCACATGCTCCTGGCCTGGCCCCGGTAGCTCCTTGTCCTCCACATGCTGCAGAGGCACTGTGTCTGATCTCCCTTGGTCCCAGCCCTGGGCCCACCCCTCCCAGAGCCCACTCCCATCCCAGAAGCCCCACAGCCACCAGGCCACCCTCCGGGAGCCAACCCAGTGCCTCCACCCTCATTGCCGTTCCCCTTCCCCACCTTGCAGATTCCCAGCAGGGGCCATGTCCTTTGCCAGGATGGGGTGACACCCCAAAGATCACGCCCATCCCCCAACCATGCCAGTAGCCACACCTTCTTCCACTTGCCAGTGACGAACCTGGGGTGGCCACCAGGCTGGTCTTGAGGGTGCCCGGCTCTGCAGGGGCAGCAGGGCGGGAACCCTCCATGGAGGCACCCTCCTGGGAACCAGTGCGGGACAAGGGCTCGGGGGTCCGCCGTCGCCGTTGCAGGGCCTTGTGGATGGCGGGCAGGTCAGTGGGCAGGTTGGCCAGCTGGTGGAAGACACTGCGCTTGCGGATGATGGCGTAGACCAGGTTGGAGTTGCCTGTGAGAAGCAGCGCCTCGTCTTAGGGCTGCGGGTTGCCCTCACCCACCCAATCTGCCAGCTTGGGGGTGGGGGCGGGGTTTGCAGGACAAGAGGGTGTCTTCCCCAGCAGCAGGAGATGGTCCTGGGAGCCCAAGAGAGGGGTCAGGTCCAGCTGTGTGGGCCAGATGTTACACTCTGGGAAAACAGCTTCCAGCCTGAGCTCCCCACACCCCTTCTCAAGACCACTTCACGACCCAGCACTAAAGGGGAGATCCCTGGCAAAGTGGGGTGGACCCTACTGCCCACACCAAGCCAGCTGATGAATATTCTGAAAGTGTTCCCTGAACCAGGGAGCCCAGGAGGATGGGGTCCCCCATTCCCATCCAAGTTCCCCCATAATTTGTGGGAGAAAGTGCTTTCCAGAGTCTCAGTAGCCCCCCTCAACCAGCCCTGCCTCATATCACGCTCTGCTTTGAGCTCCGCATCCATCCCAGGGCCTCTCTATAGGTCACCCTCCCTCCATAATGCCTCCCACTCATCCTTCACAGATCGGTGCAAACTTTACTTATTTTGGAAACAATAAGAATTATTGATAATATTTGAATTGCCAGACATTGTGCCAAGAACTACCTGTGGGAGCTTTCTGTGCCAACACCCCCTGTGACAGGGACTTCAGTGCTATTGTTGTGACCATCTTATAGATAAGGACACTGAGGCCTTGAGAAGTGAGTACCGTGTCTAGTCACAAAGCTAGTGAGAGGCAAACCCTGAATTTACACCTGGCATCGGGGCATCTGTGACACTGGGCAGGACAGCTGATGGGACAGCTATCAGGGTCTTACCACTCTGAGTCTCCCTGCTATCCAATTTCAGAGGAATCGTTTGACCCAGGTCGGGGGGGTCACATATTTAAAGCCTCCTCTGTGCCTTTCTCTCCAGCTGAGCCACATGAGCAGGAAGCATAAAACCTTTTTTTTTTTTTTTTTTTTTTTATTAAACTCAGGAACACTTAACCACTGAGCCACATCGTCAGCCCTTTATTTTTTTAGTTTTTAATTTAGAGACACGGTCTCTCAGAGTTGCTTAGGGCCTCACTAAGATCCTGAGCCTGGCTTTGAACTTGCAATTCTCTTGCCTCAGCCTCCCGAGCCACTGGGATGACAGGTGTGTGCCACCACACCTGGCGGGAAGCACACCTTTATTCCCCACTGTATTGGCCCTCCTTAGGCAGAAAGATAGCCTCAACCACTGGCCATCCTTATTCCTGCCCCAGGGGTCAGGCCAGGGGGTTGGGCCAGAGCCTCACCATCAAACTGGTACTGGATGATGTTGTTGAAGACCTCTAGAAGGAAGAAGACCAGGTGGTGGTTCTGGGCAGCCGAAAAGAGGAACCAGGTGGTGGAGAAGGCCTCCAGCAGGTGCAGCAGCTTGTTGGCGGTCACCATGGATAGGCTCTTGAGGTAGGGCGACACTGCAAGAGAGACCAGCTCACTCCTGTGCCCCCCACCAGCCACCCTTGGGCATCCCAGGCCTGGGCAGAAGCACATGCTCCTACTCCCAATCCATCCTGCTCCTGCCTGTGAAGTTCCCTACAAAGTCAGGGAGACCGAGCCTGTAGAGGTCAAGTTCACTGTGGCCATATCTCCTGCAGGCAAGGCATGGACAAGATTGTCCCCATTGTACAGATGTCCCCATTGTACAGATGAGGAAACTGAAATTCAGGGAGGCTTATAAACGTGGTCCGAGTTCCCCAGTAATACAATGATAGGGCAGGAAGGGATACAAACTCAGGGCTTTTGTGTCTTTCTAGAATGCCAAGCTGCTGTTATCCTTAATATGTATCTTTTAGCACAGCTTTGTGAGGGGGGATAAAGCCCTCATGTAGTTGGGTCCATGCACACAACTTGATCTGTGTGTCTCTCATCTCACATCTTTCTCCCTCACCAGGCTGAGGGCTCAGAGGACAGCCACACCTAGCTGGCACCCAGGTAAGATTTGTGGGATGCAGCCAATATGTGCATGAGTTACCTGAAGACAGTCCTGGCCCTAGAGCCCACAGCCCAGCCAAAGGCATCCCTGGATCCTATACCACCCACCCACCCTGAGGGCCAAACCTGACCACAGACAAGCCAGCCACTGTCGGCCACCACCATCCGCTCCCAGACACCCACACTGAAACCCTTCTGTGCCAGCCCACAGCCACCCACCTGGATGGGCCCCAGCCAGCCTGAGGCCTCCCCACCTCCTTTCCCATTCTGCTCACTCTTGTCCTTGCAGGTGGGCAGGGTAAAGGCAGAGAAGAGGTGGCTTTGACATTCCTCACTACGACCCCAAATCTTCCCTGTCCAATACAGTAGCCATGAACCACATGTGGACATTAAGCGCTTGAAATACAGCTAGTCCTGAGATGTGCCGTATGCGTGCACCACAAGATTTTGAAGACTAGGTGTAGGACAGGATGTAAAAGATCTCATTAATAATTTTTGTGTCGGTCACATGTTGAGATGATGATATCCTGGTTATGGTGGCTTAGGTAAATACATCATAAATCTTCTGTCACCTGTGCCTTTGGTGTTTTTTTAATATAGTCCTAGAACATTTCACAGTACACAAGTGGCTTGCATTGTTTCTATGGGATGGAGCAAGTTGGAGCAGGGAGACATGGCCTGTGGCCTGGCGCCACCTGGTGGTGGGCCTGGGGAAGGCGGCCTCAGGCCCTTACCATTGACCACGATGGTGAGGAGGCAGTCAAAGAGGGGCTGCAGCCTCTGGTGGCCGCTGGTGATGATCTTGTGGAATACCTGTGCAGGGACAGAGAGGGACATCGTGGGGTGCCCGCCACCCCCAGACTCACTAAGAGGACATCACTCCCATGCGCCCAGCCCTCACCACAATGAGCAGGTCTGCGTGGGTGCCAGTGAAGACAGGTATGTCCATGGGCACACGCACTGAGTAGGGCTTGTTCAGCCGCACCCCGAAGTTCCGCTCCCCACTCAGGAGCAGCAGGATGAAGACGCCGATGTGCATCAGGCCCACCCGAGCTGCAGCACGCGGCACAGAGGTCACACAGGGTGGTGGAGGGGAGCCCAGGACAGGGACGCATCTGGGGCGGGGTGGAGGGAGTCCCTCCTGGGAGGTCGGGGCACCAGACCTGAGCTCCTGGGAGGCAGGACAGACTGGCAGGACCCCACCCATCTGCAGGAACCCCCAGTACCTCATGCCCACCCCATCTTACACTGATCTGCTCGCGCATCATTGAGGAAGTAGAGGATGGGAACCAGGATGTCCAGCACGTCGCTGCTCTTCAGCACAAAGAAGAGAAATTTCTGGAGCAAGTAAGGAAACAGGCAGGCTGGGTCAGCTGAAGGAGCCACTGTACCCCATCTCCTCCCCCAAGTGGGAGAGACCCCAAAGCTCTCCCTGTCCTTGGGCTAAATGGACACAGCCTGAACCCATGAGCCCCTTCTACGTGTCTCCATTCCCTCTCCACCTGCCCACCTTGTTGAAGTCACAGAGCTTCCAGAAGAGGACCAGCAGCTCTTGGTGGAACTGGATCTTCTTGGTGGAGTTGGGCAGGTAGGTCTGGAGCAGGGGGTTGGACAGCAGCCGGGCTATGCCCTTGAGAATGAACTGAAAGTCCTGGGAGGGAGGGAGCAGGGGTCTGTGGAGTCTGGCTCCTCCTGGTGTTGGCTTCCTGTCCAGCCCCCCCCCCCCCCCCGCAATGCTTTCTCACTCTCCTACACCCCATCCAACCCCCAGAGCTTGAGGGACCCAGTTTCTGACATTATCAATAGGGTCTAAGGGTGGACCCCTCAGGAAGCTGAGCCTCGGCCCTACCCCCAGCAGACCACAGGCTCCCCTGTTCTCAGGTTACCCACTCTCTAAACAGACTGCAGCTCCTGGTGACCCCACACGCACACCCTAAACCAGGTCCCTGCCCACCTGGACTTTGTTTTTGTTTTTGTGCTGCTAGGGATTCAACCCAGGGCCACTCTACCACTGAGCTTCATCCCCAGCCCTTTTTATTTAATTTTTATCACTTTGATACAGGGTCTTGCTAAGTTGCCAAGACTGGCCTTGAACTTGCCATCCTCCAGGTGGGCTTGTTGACAGGTGCCATCGTTCCACACTGCTCCCCACATATCCCTTCCTGTCACCCCATCACACGAGGAGCATTTGGGGTTCTCAGAGCAACCACCAAAAGCTGAGCTGTCTCTGCTTTAATCCTCACAAGTGGAGACAGCTATGGGTCCCACCCAGTGGCAGAAGTCAGGGCCCTGGGAGCTCAAGCACATCCCCATGGACACAAGACACACGCACTCGGGTCTGCCTGGTCTTTCAGTTCACTGTTCACCGTCATCTCCCCCACCTCGGAAACTACCTCAGAGCCACCTCCTCCTGGAAGCCTTCCCAGTTACTCCCACCCAGTTGAGGCTACTGGCTCTTCCTACCACTGGAAACCCCCAAAGTCCCATCCTCACTATTTAACCTGGGGGTGGCACAAGTTTGCAGAGACCATGGTTCCTTTGTACAGGGGCCAGCACTCCCTCCACCCCCAACAAAGCCAAAGTGATTGTGGGAGATGCACAGTGAGAACCCAAGGGCAGGGTGTGACTCACCTCCTCCCGATGGATGCGGGACAGGTAGTTCACAAACAGGTTCTCGGGCCCTGGAGGCTGTCAAGAGTGAAGTCCCTGGTGAGCTGGTCCTTACCCCAGCCTGGGTGGCAACAGCAATGTCCCTCCTAAGGCACTCCTCAAGGTGCCTCCTGGGTGTCTGTGGCCCAGGGCCTCTGCCCACAGCCCCAGCAGGGCAGCAACCCTCCCCCGTCGGCCTTACATCAGCATCGTCCATGGCGGTGCCTGTGGTGGTGCCATCCACAGTGGGGCTGGTGTTGGTGGCGCTGTCGTGGTCCAAGGTGACGATGAGCACCTGGGCAGCCTCCTCCACCAGGGGCTCCCGGTAGTCGGAGAAGAGCAGGTGGTTGTAGGGAATCCCGTAGCCCACGGGGTCATAGGCACACACGGTGTTGAGGAGGGAGGTGAAGAGGGGCAGTGCGTGTCTGCAAGGGAGAGAGGGCGGGGCTGCAGGCCACCCCTCAGGCCAGCACTCCAGCCACCCCTCAGGGCCACCTCGCTCAATAAGCGCCAGGGTCAGGCTCTGGGCTGGCAGCCGGGGAGCAGAGCCACGAGCTTGTCCCTCTGCGTGGGAAAGGCCCTGTTCAGCTATGCCCACCTCCAGCTCTGTCCTGGGCCAAGCTTGGCTGAGGACAGAGGGATCCGTCTCCCAGAGCGTGAGGGCCACTGGTGAGGGACTTCCTGTAGGGAAGTATGTCCAAGCCCTAGCTTCTCAGTGGGCAGAACCCCTCCATGATGCTCAGAGAAGGGGCCAGAGACCCAGGGAGAAGGTGGGCTTCCCCCTGGGGAGCAGAGCCCCAGCCCCATCACCTGGCTCCAGGCCACGGAATGACTTGAATCAGATTCGTTTGATGTCAGGGTTCAAGCTCCTCATCTTACAGGTGAGGAAACTGAGACCCAGGGAGGTTAAGTGAGTGACGAAGGTGGCAGTTTGCCTGATAAGGCTGCGTGTGAGAAAGAAAACTCTGGCCAGCCTTTGACTGGCTGGGAAAGGGGGTCAGGCGCTCCTTTCTCTTCTGGGAGTTAGGCAAGGTGGGGCAGGAGGCCAGGAAAACCCGAAGGAGGAGGTGTGCCATGTTACATAGGGATCAGAGCCTGGAAGCAAGAAGGCCAGCCACCAGCCTTTGGGTACCAATGCCTGCACTGCCCAGTGCAGCCTGGGCACAGCTGGGTGTACCCAGTGGAGCATGTCCACCTGCACCAAATAACCTACCACGTGGCTGTGTGACACCAACACATACCCCAAAGTGCCCCCATAGTCCATGAGTGCCCCCATGTGGGCTTAGCTTCCTCACTCATCAGGGGAGGTCACCCCACCCCAAGTCCCCACCCACTGTCCCCACAGGGCAGTCACAAGCCACTTGCAGCTAATGAATGTGCCTGGTCTGAATTGAGAAGCGCTGGAAATGTAAACTACACACTGGACTTTGAAAAAGTAGCATGAGAAAGTGAATGTAAAACACCTCAATTTTTTCAACTGATTGCATGTTAAGTGCTGATATTTTTAATAGTTTGAATTAAATCACATATATTAGTAAAATTAATTTGACCTGTTTCTTTTTCACTTTTTATATCTTACAACTGCACATGTGATTCACATCCCACTGCACACAGAGCTGTACATGGAGGACCTGGATACCTGGTCAGCCAGGGGTCCCCAGTTCCTGTCCCAGTCCCTCCAAGGAGACACTGAACTGCTTTGGTATCAAGTGTGGTTAAGTTACAGTTCTCCACCACCAGGGGGCAGCATCTCCCCCTCAAAGAAGAACTGGGGGCTGGAACTGGTCTCAGTTCAGGGGTGCCTGGAACAAGGAAGACACTGGAAAGAAAAGCCAGGGGTCCCTCACCTGTTCTCCGTGGAACAAAAGAACTGAACCCATGGGTTGGTACTGCCACCTTCTGGAGCTGGGGGCAGGTACATGGCCTCAGAGAAGCACGTCAGCAGCAGTTTCAGCAGCTCCATCCTGGGGGATGGTTGATGGGAACAGGACACCTTAGGATCTCCATCTCCTCTAGGAGGGGGCTGCCCACCCTGGCCGGAACCCCTGCCCAGGTCCATAAAAATAAATGACCCCATTCTCTCCTGTAAGACCACAGCTGGATGGCAAGTGGAGAGGGTCTCCTTGGAAGACCCCATGGGTCTCTGAGTTGTGCGGGAGCCCGGCCAGGCTCCAGCTATGCCGAGGGCTCTTGCCTGAGCCTTGCTCACCGGTTCATGTCGTGGATGTAGTTAGGCTGCGGGGAGTGGGCAAAGCCCACACCAGCCTCCCAGATGTATTCACAGCTGTCCAGGGAGTGGACATCCTCTGCTGAGTCCTGGGGACAGGGACAGAAAGAGAATGGGTGGGAGGTCACAAGGTGAATGGCAGTATGTGACAGAACCTGTCTAACCCAAGCTTCCTGCCATTCCAGGGGCAGTAACCCTTGAATCCTCCTAAAGACACCCTCAAAACACCCTGGGTCCCAATGTACAGGGAGGAAATGGATGTTCTTAGGTGGCTTAAGAATTACTTTTCAAACACTTACATGGATTGTTTTTAACTTGCTCCGTACAGTCTGAGACAGGAAGGGAGGGAGGGGCAGGGAAAGGTGTCCCCAGTGGTGGGAGGGCAAGGAACACTCAAGGTCAAGTCCACGGACCACAGGAAATGAGAAGGCCAGTCCTGCTGGGTCCCTACTCCCCTACCCACCTCGTGCACACTAAGACAATGGAGGCCTATGCACAGCCACCCAGAGGCAGTGGGCAGGGCCAGACACCAGCTGGCTCCTCTCCAGTGTACCAGCCACCACCCCCAGCCGGGACGTGCGTACCAGGCGGTCCAGCTCTCCTGAAGCACCCCCAGCTCTGCTGACTGCATCCTACCCAAGGGGACTTTACCTGGCCCTGCCCCAACCCAGGGCCAGAGCCCACCCTTGTGGGGACGACGGTGGGGCCTTACCACCGTGCTCCTGCGGTGGCTCTGGACTGTGAAGTCTGGGCAGAAGAGCAGGTCGGCGATGGCTAGGAGCAGGGACTCGGCCAGGGGACGGGCATTCTCATCCTCCTCCTCACCCTGCTGGGAAGGCAGGCTGCCTCAGTAGTGGCTGGCCAAGGAGAGGTGGACCCAAGGCTTGAGGGATGGTGGGGGACAGGAACTGGGTCCCTGCAGGCACCCGAGGGCAGAGGGATGGAGGAAGTGGAAGTAGACTTCTGCTCATGCCAAACCTCCCATGGCAGGAGGAGGCAGAGCAGGGAAAGGGGCTGAGGACAGAGAAGAAAGCTCCCCACTGACTGGGGTGTCAGGAAGGCTCCCAACCTCAAGGGCTCAGCCCTGCTGGGAATCACGAGGCCTCACCCCTCTGCCCTTAGCTGGAGACGAACCCAGGGTGCAGGGGGAGATGACAGCATGGTCACTCTCTGCCCTCTGAAGGCCCAGCTCCCTGCTCCTGCCTCTGCTCCCCTCCTCAGCCTTCATCCTCCAGGTTATAGGGACAGGGACCCCCACGGGAGAAGAACCCAGGACCCAAGGAGGCATCACTGACCCCCATCCTTAGCAGCACCCCCCACTCCTGCCCCCACACTTCCAAATGTCAGAAGAGATTTGGAGGAATGTGCCCTGTCACCTCCCACCCACCCTGGCCAGGCCCACAGACCCCTCCTCGTCCTGCCCCGGGCACTGTGGACCAGAAGAAGCCCCTCCAGTCGGGGTCCTCGAAGATGTAGGGCAGCACGCGGGTGAGCAGCCGGCTGCAGTTTAGGACAACCTGCTTCTCCTTCTCCGAGTGGCAGCCACTCTCAGCTCCCTGCACCAGCTTCTCCACAGCCTGTGGGGAGCAGCACAGGGCACATGGGACAGTGGCCAGGTTGAGGGGACCCCAACTGCAGAGGGTCAGAGGCCCCACCGGGCAGGGCCATCTCTGCTGATGGGATCAGCCAGCCCAGGAGGACCTGGGTGTGGGCCAAAGCAGCCCAGAGCATCAGAGAAACAGAGCTTGGGCCACCACTTGATGGCCAAGACCTTGTAAGTGACAACACCTGTCTCGGCCTCAGTCTCCTCATCTGTGAAGTTGTGACACTAATAGTGCCGCCCCACAGGGTGAGCGAGTGAGCTGACTTGTGCAGAGTGCTCGGCAAGGCTTGGCGGAGGTCTCTAAACTGTGGCCGCCATACTCACTTTCCCCAAGGGGAGGGCCACAGGGCAGGGGGACTGGGTGAAGCCTCAGGAGCACCGTGACCTGGGGGTGGGATGTCCTGGGTTCCTGTCCTCTCCCGCTGCAGGCTGGGCCATCATCAGCCACTCTGGGGAGGGCAGGAGTGGCAGCGTGGGGCCAGGCAGCCCTTACCTTGTAGCACAGGGTGGCCAGGTTGGAGGGGGACTCTTCCCGCACAGCCCGGATCTCTGCCGCCGGCACCAACGCAAAGACATCCTGCACTGAGGTGGCTGTGTCTGCCCAGAACTGGTCCCAAAAGGCGTCATCGGTGGCTTCCACAGGCTGTGGAGGGACCCAGTGCCCAGACTGACACAACCCCTCGCCAAGGGAGACACAGTTTACCCAAATCGTGGCCAGCAGAGATCCCAAGAGTGAAGCCACAGCCCCCTACTCCACCCCAACTGTTGCCCGGGAGTCTCCCCAAATGGGTGACGGACATGGATCAGCTACCACAGCCCTGGCCAGCACAGCCAGGCTTAGAATGTGCACTCCAGGGGTCAGCTGGCCACTGCATCCAGCAGCCTGCGTGTCCTGCCTGCGTCCCCATCCTCCTCCAGCAGGGAATACTGTCCTGGCCAGCTGACACAATCCCCAGCCACACCACCAGGTCCTAGACCCATGGAAAGATGACAGTGGGGACATGCGCTCCATTTCCTCTCCCCCTCAGCCTCCTCTCTCTCAGCATGCCCCCACCCCAGGTGCCAAATCTAGGACTGATGACCCCACACACGTGCTCCCGCTCGATTCAGTTCTCTCTCCAGGGCTCCTGCCTCCAAGTTTACCTCCTTCAATCCTGTCTCGACACTGTCCCCAAGCCGTGTGCTAAATAAAGCACAGAGACCTATGGGGGCTCCCTGATGCCTGCTGGACCAAGTCCAAACCTTGGCCCAAAGTCAGCCAAGACCTTCCTTACACATGCTTGCACACACATAATGCGTGCAAACAGATTTACACATACAAACACACACACCCTTGCATCAGTGTCTGTTACCCTAGGACATAACCCTGATGGCTCTTGTCTTTTCCATCACCCAGGTGTCCCTTTCCCTAGCACACTTCCCCCATTTCAACACTGCTCCAAAGCCCCCCGGGCCCTATCAGAGCAATATGCCTTAGACTCACGTGCTCCTTGAATCATGCAGACCGTCGCTCAGGCAACCAAGGCAACTAATTTGAATAATGAATTTCACTTTTAGAAATCTCTCCCATGGACATAATTGGAGATGTGACATATGAAGATATTTACTGTTATTACAACAATGTTTCAGTCATTGTTGGTAACAGTAGAAAGTTGGAACTAAATAGCCATTCGTTGGTGACTACTTAAAAATCTAAGGCACATCCCTAGAATGGAATGTTATGCAGCCATCATAATTGCATTTTCAAAGATATTAACTAATGGGAAATGTAGCACAACATTTTGTTAAAAAAAAAGACAAGTTATAAAACTATCTATAGGATGATCATAATTTTATGTTTAATTGCATATGAAGAAAAGGTTAGAAGATGAGGTATCAGGATTTTAGTTAAGGCAACAATCTCTTGGGAAGTTTTATAATTTTTTGGTTGAACACCTACTTTTTTTCCTTCTGCATGCTCATCTGTGGGAGCCAAGGACTCTCTCTATTTGGGCTCCTTTGAAGGTCACCTCCTCCGAGATGCCTTCCTGGTTGATCCCATCAACATAGCCTTTTTTTTTTTTTTTTTCCCTTCTCGGAAACCCCAGGGATCATAAAGCCTGATGGCCTGGCTACCTGAACTCCATACACATTATTCTTGTTATCAGAATTAATATACATAAATATATATACACATATTTATATAGATACTTTTTTTTAATAAAAGAATAATTCTGTCCTCTGGAGCCTCTTCAAGTCTCCGGCCCCCACCTCTGTTCTTCACAGTTCCCAACTTGGGTCCAGGCACACTTGCCCTGAGCCCTTAGTCCCCAGCCCTACTTCTCTGACCTTGCAGTTGAGGCACAGGGCCAGTATTCAGACAGCATTTTTTCAGCTGAATTTGTAATCAGGCCTGGCAACCCCTTCAGCCAGGGAGTCTACCCAAACTCAGAGCTGGGGTTGCAGGCCTCACCGAGGTTGACACAGACCCTAGTCCACTGCCTGAACAAAGACCCCCACCCCGAGGGACTTATAAGGTAACTTGTGGCTCTGGCCCTCAGAACAGGCCTGACATAGCCACTACTCAGTCCCAGAACTGGTAGAGCAAGTTAGCAGTGGGTAGAAGAACAAAGGCCAAAGGAGGGGCCCTGGAGCTGGGGTTCACTGGTCCTCAGGCCCCCAGTCCAACAGCTCTCAGATATGCAACTGGGGTATAGGAACATGACACTCCTGTCCAGATGGCCTGGGGCCAGAGTGGCGTGGGGCCAGAACCTAGGTTCTCCCCCATCTGGGAGCACCTCTGGGAAGCTGCCACCTCTGACATTTTGCCCACCTCCCAGGTAGCCACCACCCCCTTAAAGGGAAGAGTCCAGTTGAACATCAAGCAGACATGACCTCTGACCTAGCTCATCAGGCAAGCATCATCTGAGAACTGAATTCAAAAGGAAGGCAGAGACTTAGGATGGGACTGAGGAGGCCCAGGGAAGCCCCTTCTAGACACAGAGGAAAGATCTCTTCAGGAACAGGTTCTGCCTCCCCATTTCCTCAGCTGCGACCTCCTCTCCTGGTCCCATCGCAGTTTAGACATTGGTATTTGGTGACCACCCCTGACCCTACCAGGCTGATACTACAGCATTAGCCAGGGTCACTGGAGCCCTCTGGGCTTCTGAGAGCTCCCATCTCAGTGATCCCAGCTAGCCTCCACCCAACTCCAAGAAGCTTTCTTTGGATAAAGCATTTTTGCTCTGGCCCCTGATGCTAAGGGCACAGAGAACGAACTTCCCTACCCAGAAACCAGGTATTCCTAATCTGGTTTGCCAGGTGCCCTATCAGGCCAGACACCCATTCAGGCCTAGAGGACCAGCTATAGCCTTTGACAGTCTCTTGTTGGGGGCAGAAACTAATAGAAAATAGTGCTCCAGCCTGCTAAGTATGACCTGTCCTGAAAGCCCGTGCCACCACAGCATTCATGTGTACATTGTGTGCACGTGTGTGAACATGCACATCCCACACCCCGCTAGTTCTCTGGCCTGCAGCAGAGCATCCCCAAACATGCAGGATCTTGGAGGGAGTCTCAAGTCGAGAGATGCCGCCCTCCAGGGACCTACCTACTCTAGGAAAGGATCAAGAAACAAAGCCAAAGCTGCTGGCCCTCAGGCCTAAGGTCAGGCCTAGCCCAGGGCTGGCTGATGGAGCAGGAAGAAAACAGGATGCAGGGCAGGAAGGCAGAGAAGGCCAAGCAGCAGCAAGCTCAGGCCTGGGCCACAGTAAAGGGTGCTGGGTCCACTTGTCTGCTACCCAAAGCACAGCGTCTGAGAGCCTGAAATCAGAGATCATCCTGCGGACAACTGAAACTCTCAGGAACACTGAGTAAGGAAAGTCCAGGCTGACTATTTGGGATTTTGTCCTCACACCCAGGCTGCCCCCAAAAGATCACTCTGCAGGGTCCAAGACTTTGGTCACTGAGGTCTCTTCCTCCAGACAGCCAGACCCTCTCCCACCTGCAGAACCCCAGTGCTGTCCCGAAGGAGGCCCCAGCTGGTCTCCAGTCTACTCCAGGTCCTAGTCCAAACCTCACTGTCCTCAGCTGGGAAACAGAACAGCACAATCTCACAGGCCTATAGCCAGGGAAAGACAGAGGAAGGCTGTGTTTGGAGGAGGGGACCTGAACAGGTAGGAATCCAGACCACTGCAGATCCTTTGGGACCTGGTGAGCTCGCCCTGCTGGCCTGGCAAAGGACCCAGCTGCTGAGCCACATTCACGCAGCAAGGTGACTCCTCACCAGGAGGGTAAACACAGGAACCACCCCCCAGCCCCACACTGAGAGGAAGGCTTACGTGTCACAGACCTAATACCCCATCCCAAAGCTTCAGAACCAGGCAGGAGCCAGGGGGATGGAGAGAAGCAGGTCTGGTTTTTATCAAGAGCCTCTCAGCTGGGGCTAGAGACTCTCCATGGGTCCTGGGCATTTGCTGAGTGCCTGACCTTCCCAGCACAGGGATGAGAGTGTGGGAGCAGAAGTTCAGACTCGGGGGCTGTGACTGACTCACTGTGAGTAGATGGCTTTCTCTACCCCACTCTAATTGCCAAGAGCAAGAGAGAGCCCTGAGAATAGCAGGGTGGGGGTGCCCCCCTCATGGCAATAAATCAAGAGCCTTTTGGAGGGACCTAGGGAGTCAGGATTAGGCATCTCGTTGGCTAGAATGACCTGATTCAAGGGGCAAGGAGAGAAGTGGTGGGCAGGGCAACAGCCTTACTGGAGCCAGGTGGTTTGCTTTGGGGACAAGGAGGTGGTCCCCTGTGCCACTTGTGGACTCAGTGGAGAGTGTGTAAGTATTGACTAGGCTGAAAGGTACCCTCAGCTCCCTTGACAGCAGACCAAGGACAATCCCGTCTCCATCCCCAAAACAGAGAACACAGGATTCTGGCAACATCCATCCACTCCACAGGGCCTGAAGGAGGACCCCCGGAGTGGTCCACTGCCGTGAAACTGGGGCTCTGTATGCTTGGGGACGGGTCCCCTTGCCAGGCTGCCGCGCTGCCCGCCACTCTTTGCGTGTTCCCAGGAAGACCTGGGCCTTCCCTGGCCGCAGGCATCGACTGGGGCCCAGCGAGGCCGCTGCTGCCGTGCACCAGCTGTTTTCCCGACCCGGGCGGGCGCGGGCCCGGCTTTGTTTGCATTGAGTCAGCCAGGGTTGTGCGTCCGGGACCCGTGGGCACCGAAGGCCAGGGAGGGAAGCAGATCGGCGGATGGGTGGGTGGGAGTGGGGGGATAGGCTGATGATGCGGGGCTGAGGGCGCTGGGGGGCGGGCGAGGCGGGCAGACAGCAGCATCGCCGGCTCGGGGAGAGGCACACGTCAGCCTAAGGTGGCAGCAGCGGCTGCGGGAAGAGAGGTGTTCCCGGGAGAGGAGACTGAGGTGGGGGGACAGGGCCAGGGGATGGAGCCCTGCGGTACAGGCCAAGGGGATCTCGCTCCCACGCTGTCCTCTGCGTCACCCTCTGGACCAGCCCGTCGCCCCATCTCCCCGGGAGCCAAGTTCGCGCAGCCCCCGGCCCTGCCCAGCCCCCAGCCCAGCAGGTGGATGGGGAGGCTGGGGACCCGGAGCGCACCTGCGTCTTGGTGGTGAGCTGGATCACCGCCTTCCGGAAGTTCAGCTTGGAGTCTGCGGATCCCATGTCGCTGGAGCCCGCTCCGGCCGGACCCCCGCTCCGACTCTAGCCCGGGCTGGGACTCGGGCTCCGGCTCGGGATCCGGCTCCAGCTCCGCCGCCCTGCCGCTCTCGCAGGAGCCGAGCCGCGCACCCCGCCCGCCGCCCGGCGTCGGCCCCGCCCCTCGTGGCTCCGCCCCGCAGCCCCGCCCTCCCTTGGCTCCGCCCCTCGCACCTGCCGCTGGATCTACACACAGCTCCCGGCTCTGCCAGAACCCGCCCAGCTCGGACCCGGTGGTACCTCCGCGCCTTTCCCCCTGCGTCCGAGCGTTGTCCCCGCTCCGTCTCCCCCACCGCCACTCAGTCCCCGGGACCCGAAAACCTCCCAAGTCTCGTCCCCTGCCCCCGCCCCCAACCTGACCCTCACTTTCTATCTAGGCTCCATCCCAGGGGCGCATGCCCGTCGCCCTCTCCACTCGAGTTTCCTCCTTTTCAATCCGTCTTCCTCATTCTTTTTCCTTTTTTTTCCTGATCACTATTTCTCTTCGTCCCCTTTTCTCTGATCTGTCAAACCCACGTGTCCAGACAAACCCGCAGTGACTCCGAGCACAAGCTGCAGACTTAGCCCTCGGTTCTGTGGGAAGGTGTCACCGCCGCGGGAAAGATCCTTTGCGGCTTCCTGAGAGCCAGAGGTCACTGTGGGTCTGGACCCCTCACAGGCCGCCTGGCTTCCCTGGAATACTTTGAGGCCCATTCAATTCAACAAGTATGTTGGGCGGCTGGTGTTTACCAACACCGGGTCAGGAACACACGCAGCCCGAGGCGCAGAGCCTGCCCTGGAGAGCAAATAGCTGGGAAGAAATGAGGGCAGAATTACTCAAGGACAACCTAAGCATCCGATAGAGGCAAATTAATAACAACAGCAACAAATATCTACCTCCTGAGGTAGGTACTGTCATCCTCCTTTTACACTTGGGAAAACTAGGCTAAAAGCAGTTCAGTCGTTTCCCCAAAGCCACACAGCTAATAAGGAATAAATCCAAAAAAGCAAATAGAGTCCAGCTCCAAAAGAGGCTGCACTTTTCCCACAACATTGTCTTAAATGCTGTGCCTGGAAGCCTCTGAAGGTCCTGGATGCTTCATAAGGAGGTGACATTTATCTTAAACTGGAATCCTACAGTAAAAAGGAATGTACCATCAAGTCAGCATCTGGGGTGTGAATGCACGGTGGAGCAGGTGGTGAGGTGGGGAGGAGGAGGCAGGAGTGTTGCCGGTTCACCAAAAAAGCAGGCTGGACAGGGAACAATCACAGGGTAACTCTATCTTTCCTCCACAGTGTGCTGTCCTTGTCTGAGACAAAATTCTTGGCAGGTCCAATGGCTTTTCTAATCACTCCAAGAAAATGAATGAATAGTTCTTTTATTGGGCCTTAAAAAATATATAATCCATTCTACAAATTGCTCAACCCCAGTTCAGGTCAGAGTTACATTAAAAACTCTGAATCACCATTGTTAGGAATAATCGAATAGAAACCATAATAAGATAATGCTACATTACTGAATGGAATGATTTAAAAGGACACTGACAATATCAAATGCTGACAGGGATGAGGAGCAACTGGAACTCTCTCATACATTGCTGGTGGGAATGCAAAATGGAAATACTTATTTGGAAAATAGTCTGGTGGTTTCTTAAAAAATTAAATATATATTTATTATGCAACGCAACAGTTGGGTGTGATGCTGCATGCCTGTAATCCCAGTGAAGCAGGAGGCTGAGGAAGGAAGATCACAAATTGGAGGCCAGCCTCAGCAACTTAGTGAAGCCCTTGGCAAATTAGCAAAGACCCTGTCTCAAAAGAAAATATAAAAAAAGGACAGGGAATGTAGCACAGAGGTAAAACATCCCTGGGTTCAATCCCCAATACTTAAAAAAAAAATCAATAATGCCACTTAGGTATTTACCCAGGAAAAATGAAGACATAGATCTACTTAAAAACCTATAGGCAGGGGCTGGGGTTGTGGCTCAGTGGTAGAGTGCTTGCCTCACATGTGTGAGGCACTGGGTTCAATTCTCAGCACCACATATAAATAAATGAATAAAATAAAGGTCCATCAACACTAAAAAATATTTTTTAAAAAACTATAGGCAGATGCTGCTGCAATTTCATTCATAATTACCACAAACTGGAAACTACCAATTTCCCATCAACTGGTGAATAAACCAATTAGTTCATTCATAATGGGACTAGTACTCAGCAATGAAAAGGAACCACCGACACAGCAACAGTGTGCCTGGATCTCAAAAGCTTTGTGCTAAGTGAATGTAGCATAAAGTAAAATGTACGACATTATCATTTACACGACATTCTGGAAAAGGAGAAATGAGGGCCAAAGAAAAGAGAACTGTGGTTGCCATAGACTGGGAGTGGAATGTGGGACTGAGACAGGAAATGAGGAAACTGCGTGCTGTGGTGGCCCCATGCCTGTACAGAGTTGTCAACATTCCTGTAACTAAATGTCCCCAAAAGGTAAACTTTACTGTACATAAACTGGACCTCAAGAAAGTTTATTTTTTAAAATATTTAATTTTTGGTGGAGATGGACACAACACAATGCATTTTTTTTATTTTTATGTGGTGCTGAGGATAGAACCCCGGTCCCGCCCGTGCTAGGCGATTGCTCTACCACTGAGCCACAATCCCAGCCCCGAGAAAGTTGATTTTTTAAATGAAAGAAAAAGAACCAAGAGTGTATAGTAAATAGAAAAAAAGTGTAGTTTTATGCATGAAAATATTAGGAGGAAATAAAGCAGAGCTTTTCAACATTTAAAGAAATTACCTATCCCTTATGGATTTGAGGATTCCCTAGAAGTTCTTTTTTTTTCAAGTTGTCAATGGACTCTTATTTTATTTATTTATATGCAGTGCTGAGATTGAACCCAGGGCCTCACACATGGTAGGCAAGCATGCTACCAATGAGCTAAAACCCCAGCCCCCAAGAAGGTTCTTGCTATGATTTCTCCATAATGAAACCACATCGCACCCTCCCATTACACCCTGCTTCAAAGGAAAGCTTTCTGGCCTGTGGCTCCTGTGGCCCTCCCTGGAGCCCTTTTTCTGAGTCCAACCATCCATCATCCAATAAGCATTTTTACTCAGCACCTGCAAAGTGCCGAGTACCATTCAAGATACTGGGGTCTAAGCACAAAGGTGAGCTCCTACTGCCAAGATGCACCAGGCGACAGTAAAAACTAGAGTTTTGCGGTTAAGATTGGACATCTGTCCAGGGCCCTGGTGGAAGCAGGTAAAGAAAGACTAGACAGATTGGGGAGGCGGGGCTGAGGCATGGAGAATGACGGAATTTATCAGTCAGGGTCCCAGCTGGACATAGATGGAACATTCAGACAGAGTAATCAAAGAGTTACTCAAAAGGTCATGTTCTGGGACACACTCTGGGGCTAGAAGTGGTGATCTGCCTCAACCATTCACATGCTGGAGGGGACAAGGGAACGAGTGATATCCAGAATTCAAAGAGAGAGGGAGCGAGCCTGCCACAGGAGCGGTGGTGTCTCAGGGCCTGGAAGGGAGGGAGATGTGCAATAGATACCCCACCTCCACCCCTCTCCTGCCTCCAATTTCCTGCCCATCAGGTGAACCCACAGAAAGCAAGAGGGCAAGGGAGCCCACTGATGTAACCCATAAAAGCTCAGCCTGTGGGGCATGGAGGCAAGTGCAGGAAATGGGAAGAGATTTCCAAGGGCAAATGGGCAAGGGCCAGCATCCAGTTCTTAGAGCGAGTGGAAGGAAGGCCCAGAAGTGTAGCGAGCCTGGCCCTACCAGAGAGCAGGAATACCTGGCCCAAATGTAGAGCTTTTGACTAGTGAAAGTTTGAGCCTACACACAACCTGATAAGAAGCTTGAATTTTATTCTATGAGCAATAAAAAGCCTTTGAAGTAGAGAAATATGTCCTCATTAGGTCTTAGTGAACCATCCTAGCTGGGGCAGGAGGGACAAAGTGATGGAAGACAGAGAAGACAGCTGGAATGAGAGTTGATAAGGGCTGAATCAAAGCAATAATGTGGGTAGAAAAGAAAAAGCCAAAGGAACCCTGGAACTTAGTGGTTCCTCTGATGTGTGTTCTAGGTACAGCTGCGGTATAAGCAACCTTCCCTCCAAACTTGGTATAAAACAATAACCATTTTTTAATGTTTTTGCATCCTATGTGTTAGTTATTCAGACAGGGAGCCTGCTGAGATGGCTGGTGACTGTTCCATGTGTCTGGAGTCTGGGCTGGGAAGACTAGGGTGACTGGGGCGGGGCTTAGGGAGCTGGAGTCCTCTGAAGGTTCTTCACTCTTGTTTCTGATGCCTGCACTGCAAAAGCCCAAAGGCTGGGCTCAGCTGAGTCCGAAGACAAAGCACCAAGACTTCTAAGAGGGAGCATCTCAAGGATATATATATATAGCGGGGCACAGTGGTGCACGCCTGTAATCCCAGTGGCTCAGGAGGGTGAGGCAGGAGGGTGAGGCAGCAATTTAGTGAGGCTCTGAGCAACTCAATGAGACTCTGTCTCTAAATAAAATATAAACAAGGGCTGAGGGTGTGGCTCAGTGGATAAGTGCCCCTGGGTTCAATCCCTGGTGAAAAAAAAAAAAATGCATATGAAAAGAGGCTGCTCCCGGAGAACAAGAGGGAAGCTCCTGTGTGGCCTGTTAGTACCTAGCCTGGGGAGCAACATCCCAAGTCCCTTCTGCCGTACTCTATTGGTTAGAATATTCTCAATTCCACAGATTTAAGGGAAGCCCCTTCTCTTTGGAAGGAAGATCAAAGAATTTGGCATCACATTTAAAACTCCACATTGTGGGTGATTCTGTTCTCCATACTCCTTCCCCCTTAACCTCTCCCTCCTTGATTCTGATCCTTGGCTCCAAGTCTTCTCCTCCCAGAAAAAAAAGGCATCTCCCAGGTGTACAAGTCGCCTTTAATGTCTGTTCTTTCCTCACCCCTACATCAATCCACTGGTAAGTCCTGATAATATTGTCCCCCAAACATATATTGTATCTTTCTGCCTCCATCTCCACTGCCCCCACCTTTGCCAGGGCCCAGTTGCCTCTCTCTACAGTGGGCCCCTCACATCTATTTCCAGTACAACAACCCTCGGACTTTGAAAATGCATCTCACAACACCTTCCTCACCCCCACTGAAAAAACTCTTTACCCTTTCATGAAACAGTCTTGGCAGGGCCCTCCTCGGGCCGGGCAGGGTTTGGGCTGCCCTGTTCCTGCCCCCATCAGCCCCTGGGTTCCACCCAGTTTCTCCAGTTTAACACCGCTCTCTCCCCTCTTCCTCCCTGGGCTTTGTACACATTGTTCCTTTGGCCTGGGACATCCCTCCTCCCACTCTTCATAGAGCTGTCTCCTGCTTATCCTTCAGGGCCTTGTCTTAAAAGTCTTCTTCCCTGAGAGATTTTCCAATCCTAGCTAATCAGCCCCCAGTGTGTTTCCTAAAATATTTACCACCATTTCAATATTTTTTTCATCCTTATTTGTTTTATGTCTATCTCTCCTACTGAAATTCAAGCTTTGCATAAACAAGGACTGAGCCTGCTTGTTCTCTGTATCCCCAACTCTTAGGGCCATGTCAGCACACTGCAAGTATTTATTGGATAGAAGAATGGAGGAAACTCCTGGGTTTCTGGCTTGGGTGGCGCTACTTTGGTAACCATTTGCCTCAGTGGTAGGAGTGACATATTTGGGCCAACTGTTTCCAGAATTCATCTTTCAGATTTCGAACAAGCTTTTCAGGTGGGGCAGGTTGATCTGGCCCGGGGACAAAGGGAAAAGGGGAACTGTGGAATGTGATCACAGGGGGATAGGGGGGTGAAGAAGGAGGCCAAGGAATTTGGTTCTGCAACTGGTTTGAGATCCTGTTTGTTCATTCATAGGGGCACCTGCTGTGTGCCAGCCAGAGTCTCTGTGCTCAGGCAGTCCTTGCTCCCTGGGAGGGAGACCTGCCACAGGCAGTGGGGCTAGGAGAAGAGATGCTACTGTGCAAGATGCAGTGGGAGCCCAAGCAGTCACAGTGGGCAAATGGGTCCGGGGCCTCCCCACAAATCTCTCCTCTGGATGCCCCAGGCCTGGGACTTCACCTGCCCCCCAGCCAGGAAAGTAAACATACACATACACACCGCACACAAGTGTGTGTGTGTGTGTGTGTGTGTGTGTGTGTGTGTGTATCTCCATCCTAACAGCAAACATTGGTAGTGCTGTTTGCTGGCTGGGCCCTGGTACTCTCCTATGCCTTTGGCTTGCTTTACTCTTGCAATCCTCCAACAGTCCTGAGGAGGTATAAAAGAGGAAGAATGGACGCTTTGGGCCAAAGTATCCCAGATAGGCCTAGAGGGGTTAAGCAGCAAGGATTTGAGGTAAACATATGGAGGCACTTCCTGCCCACAAGGACTGTGAGAATCTGCAATACTTTCTCTTTCAGAGCAGACAGTTGTCTGGGACCAACTCAGATGGTGTGGCAGGGAGAGGGAAGGGACACCAGATGACCTCACTCACTGGGCTATACTGAGCGCCTTACCCCGCCAGGCGCTGACCTCAGACTGGTGAAAGGGACAGATGGGGCCAGCAAAATCATTCAGTGCACTGTGCATTCACTGGACACAAGGTTTGGGGATAGGCAGGGAAGTGCTGACCGCAGGAACGTGGGGACCCGAGGAAGGATTGCTGGTATCACTTGACCCTTTGACCACAACCCAAGATGCACAGCGCGTGGGGTCCGCTGACACCCTGAGGGCTCACATGCACAGGCTGGACGGCCGTCCCCTCCCCCAGAGCGGCTGGGGTGACCGCGAGCTGCAGGGACCCGCCAACGTCAGCGCTGCCCGCGCGCTCGGCGTCATTTCCGGCGGCTGAGCCTGGCTGGGCGCGGAGGTGGAGGATCGAGGCCAGGAGGTGGGCAGAGGCGTCTGTGCCGCCGCTATCGCATCCGTGTTCCAGCCCAACCCGCGCCAAAGTGGCGCTCGCGGGCAGGGCGTCTCCATCTCCGTCTCCGCAGCAGCTGTGAGCTCCAGGTTCGGGTTTAGGTTCTGAGTCTGCACCCAGCTCCAAAGCCAGGATCTGGGCTTGCATCTCCAGGTCTCTGAATGGCTCTGGTGGGCGCCTTGGCTTCCCGGTAGGGGATGTCAAGCAGACCCGTGGGGAATCATACTGTCCAAACCTTGGGAGGTCATCGAATCCATCCAGGATTACCAAGGTCAGGTGATCTATTATGTCCCACCCCTGGGCACTGCCCTCTACTCAGCTTTGACTGACTGAGAAAAGCCTGAAATGGATCCCAGGGCTTGTTGGCTGATAGCTCCGGAGGCTAAGGAATTTCCTCCTTGGAAGGCAGGTCTGCTGTCCCTGCTCATGGAATAGTTAATGTTCTGTGCACCCCAAAGCACAGGGAGTGGCGCCACCCCACCAAGGGCCAGGCATTCTGCTGAGCCAGATCCAAGGGCCTGCACAGGCCTGGCACATAGCAGGCACCCCCCAGCCCCAGCCAGTCCACAACTCCAGGGTCACTCATACTTTCACTGCAGAGGGGGACTGGGAGGCTCCACCACCTGGGTCAGTTGGTCATCCAGCTTCAGCCCTACACCCACCCCTGGCCCAACCTCATGGGACCCAACACTGAGAATCCAAATTTGCACCAGCAGTTTGAGCTCTGGAAAAACAGATCCCAGCACATCCTCAGTGCCCGTTGACTGCCTGTCCATCCCTGCCTGTGGCTGGGGCAGGAGGAGGGTGGCTACAGAACGGGTATGTTTGGGTTAATTATGCTGAGGGCTTGACCTATGTAGGCAAAGCTAAAGGCTGAGAGATGACCCAGGAGCTGGATGGTTTTCAAGCATGGGGTTACCTAAGTGGTCCCTGAAAGCATCCTTAGCTCCAGGGGTTGGAGGTGAATCTTCGTGCTAGGAGACTGCCTTTAACTGCTTCAGCAAGAGGGAGACCTTGCTAGCATCCTCAGTGCCCAGGCCGGGTAAACTGAGGCAGCTCTCCCAGGCCTGGCCTCAGCCCTTTGCTGGTCTGTCCTGGCTTGCCTCTGGGGACTTCTGAAGCTCCCTAAGGTAGTCCTGGCTCCCGTGAGTTCCTTCCCACAGAGCTTCAGAGTGAAGAAAATGACAGACAGCTGGACAACTGGGGGCAGGGCAGAAGCTGAATCTGTGAATACTTAGTGAGCTTGAGGTCCTGACCAGATCCTTCTGGAACTCAGTCCCTCAGTCTGCTTGTCCCTTAGACTCATTTTGTCCCCATCTTGATAATGGCATCACCATCGCCCAGTGACTGGAGATAGAAATCTAAGATGTCGCTCTGATGCTTTGATTGAATTGCAATTTAATTTGTAATTCAATCTGTCTGCACATCTTATCAGTGCTACCCCAAATATTTCTTACGTCTCTCCACATCTATGACACAGCCTTGCCCATCTCACCATTTTCTCCCTTCTAGACTATTACAAGAGCTTCCAAGCTTATTTTCTTGCTTCCTAGCAATTCCAGACTCCAAAACTACCAGAATGATACTTTACAAATGAAAATCAGGGGCCTTTTATTGGTTTTCACTTAGGAAAAAAAAAAAAATCTTTGGGCTGGGGTTAAGGTTCATTGGTAGAGTGCTTGCCTAGCATATTGGAGGCCCTGGGTTCTGTCCTCCATACCACATAAATAAATAATCCATCCTGACTCCTCCCCATGACCCTAACTCCTAGCTCATCCCTCCTCTACCCCCTCCAGTCCAGCCACACTGGCTTTTCCTCCTTGCCTATTGGATAGTAAGCTTTTTCCTGCCCCAGGGCCTTTGACCTGTGGTTGCCTGTGCCCGGGACATTCTCCCCCCAGAGCTTGGCATGGCTGGTGCCATCCCATCCTTTGTGTATCAAGTTAGATGTCACCTTCTAAGAGAGGCCTCTCTGGAATACTGGTTAGAAGCCATCTGTTGTGGTTTGGATATGAGGTTTCCCCCCCCAAAGCTCCTGTTGAGGCAGAAATGTTCAGAGGTGAAATGTTCAGAGGTGGATTGTGAGAGCTATAACCTGGACAGACAGGATGGCAGGTGGGGCATGATGGAGGAGGTGGGTCACTGGGGGCTTGCCCTGGAATTGTTCATCTTCCCTGTGGCCCCTTCTCCCTTCCACTCACCCTCTGCCTCCTGCCAACCTCGAGCTGAGTGGCTTTCCTCTACTGGGTTCTTCCCCATGAGGTGCCTCCTCATCTTGGGTCGGTCCAGAATAATGGCAGTCTGTGGACTGAGACCTCTGAAACCATGAGCCCCAAATAAACTTCCCCCCTCCAAGTTGTTCTTGTCAGGTATCTTGATCACACTGATGCAAAAACTGACTACAACACCACCCCCAAATTCTCTCCCCCAGAGCCCCATTAATTTCCTTCGTGGCACACAACGTCGCAGGTTGTAATCACTTACGGACACTTATGGACCCTCTGTCTCCCCACGAGAATGGAGGTTACACGAGGTCAGGTACTGCCTGTGTCTCACTTATAGAATTTTTTTTTTCTTCTTGAGCAAACTATTTGGTTGTACAGGATATATTCAGAAAAGTGCACACGTCTTAAGAGTACAGGTGGATGAATTTTCACCAAGTGAGCACACTTGTGCAACCATCTTCAGGTCACGAAACAAAACACTCCCAAATAGGGAGTTAGTGTTTAATGGAGCAGTTTCAGTTTTACAAGCTGAAAAGAATCCAGGAGATGGATGGCAGCAATGTATTTAATACCACTGAGCTGCACGCTTACCAAGTTAAGATGGTACATTTTATGCCATGTATATTTTATTGTGATTAAAAAAAAAACATTTTCAAATTAAAAAATAATGTAAAAAGCACTCCCAACTCCTTGGAATTTTCCATGTCTTCCCGGGGACAAACACCCTCCTAATGAGTTTTGTGCTTTATATAAATTGTATCAAATAGGATTGTTGTTATGGTTTGGGCCTGGAATGTCCCCCCAGAGGCTCAGTGTTGAAGGCTTAGTCCCCACTGCAGCTAGGTTCAGAGGTGGGGCTCTCGGGAAGTGACTGGATCATGAGGGCCTGACCTTACCAGTGAATGGATCCATTAATGGATTCATAATTGAATAGACGATTGGAAGGCAGTGGAAAATGTAGGAAGTGGACTTAGTTGAAGGGAGTGGGTAGTGGGTATTAGGCGCATGCCCTTGGGGACCATAGTTTGTCCCAAAACCTTTCTTCTCTGCTTTTCTCCTTTTTCTCTCATGATGCTCTGCCTTGCCCAAAGGCCCCCAAATAGTAGAGACTGCTGACTGAACCCCTGAGCCCCCCACCAGGAAAAAAAAAAAAAGCTTTTCTCCTTTAAGTTGTTTTTCTCAATTTTGGGGGGTATGGGGATTGAACCCAGGAGTGCTTAACCACTGAGCCACATCCCCAGCCCTTTGTATATTTTACTTTGAGACAATTTCATTTTGAAACGGGGTCTTACTAAGTTTCTTAGGGCCTCACTCACTAAGTTGCCAACACTGGCTTTGGACTTGAAATCCTCTTGCCTCAGCCTCCGGGAGCCTGAGCTGCTGGGATTAAAGGCATGTGCCACCACACCCAGTTCAAGTATTTTGTCACTGCAATGAAAAGCAACGAACACAATTGTGATAGGCAGAACCATGATCCCCAAAGAGGTCCACATCCTCATCCCCAGAATCTCTGAATGTGTTACCTTGCCCAGCATAAGGAACTTTGCAATGTGATTAAATTAAGGACTTTGAGATAAGTCCTTGAGTTTTTCAGGACCTATATCATTACAAAGGTCTTTCAATATCATTACAAAGGTCTTTATAAGAGGGTGGCAAAAGAGGTCCAAGCAATGCAACATGAAAAGGATTCCACCTGTTTGTTGCTGTCTTTAAAGATGGTGGAAGGGCAATAGTCAAAGAAGGTTGGTGGCTTCTAGAAGCTAGAAAAGGCAAAGAAACAGATTCCCCCTTGGAGCTTAAAGGGACACAGCTCTGCCCACACTTTGACCTGAGCCAGTGGGATCCATGTCAGCCTTCTATTCTATGAAAACATAAGAAAATATATGTTTCAAGCCACCATAGTTGAGGCAGCTTCTTACAGAGCAACAGGAAATGAATGCAGGTAAGTATTTGTTCCTGGCATCTTTGCCCAACATGTGAGTTGTACCATATAATATTCCATTTCATTCCATGAATATACCACATTTTACTCATCAATTGCCAATAGATATATGGGTATTTCCCGTGTGCACTAATATGCATAATGCTGCTAGGAACATTCTTATACATTTCTTCTACATGCTAACATAAGAGCATATTTCTGTTGCACATATATAGGAATAGAATTGCTGCATTATAGAACTTGCATATACAGTGGACACAGTGATGCCTTCTGCATCACAGCTTCGGGACCTATTCCCCAGCTGCTAGAAGGGCTGCTAGCTGACCACTCTGAGCTGCCAATCCTCTCTGTGTATGTGCCCCAGCTGGAAAGGACTCCTTTGGTCAGGGGTACATATGCTTCCCAGAGTTACCCTGCATCCACTTGATGACTGGTTGATACATGCAGTAGGGAGATGTGAAGGCTCCTTTTCCATTGCCACTTGTAATATTTTTAAAGGGTCACCCCAGATTCAGAGTTCAGGGATCAGGGGAGGCTTCTGTTGAGGCTACATCCCAACCCAGCTTCTCCCTCTGCCCAACCCTGCTTCCTCCCCTTCCCTGGAGAGACTCCTGCATGCTCATCTCCATCTCAGATCAGTTTCTGGGGCATCCAATCTGCAATATCTTCTTTCTACTTTCATGGATATTATCAAAAATGTTCTAAGGTGGTCATTCTGGGATACCACCAACAGCCTGAGAGAGTTTCAGTTGCTCAATATTCTTGTCAGCACTAGTATTTTATTTAAAATACACACACGCACACACACATATGATATTTTGCCACTGTGGGTGGGTAGTGTGAGTTAGTCAGCTTTCTGTCACTAAATACTGCTGTGGTTTGGAAGTGTCCCCAAAGGCTCATGTGCTAAAGGTGGAACACCATCCTGTGGTGCTATTGGGAAAGGTGGGGCCTGGTGGAAGGAAGTTCATTGGAGGTGTGCCCTTCCAATGAAGAGGCTGCTAGGCCTTAGGCCTTCCTGTCTCTCTGCATCCTGATGGCCATGAGGGCAGCAGTTTTCTCTGCTGGGTACTTCCACCATGATCTACTGCCTCACCATTGGCTCAAAGGAAACCATGAACTGAAACTAGGAGCCAAAAGAAAACTTTTCTCCTTATAAGCTTATTTATCTCAGGTTATTTTGTCATAATGCTGGGAAGCTGACTTCTACCCAGTGATTTGAGAGGCTGAGGCAGGAGGATCACAAGTTCAAGGCCAGCCTTGGCAACTTAGTGAGACCTTGTCTCAAAATAAAAAAGGGCCAGGGATAAAACACAGTGGTAAAACATCCCAGTGTTCACATACTGAAAACAAGATAGAAATACTATAAAATAAAACAAAAAAGGGCTAAGCATGGTGGCAAACTCCTGTAAATCCAGCAGCTCAGGAAGCTGAGGTAGGAGGATCACAAGTTCAAAGCCAGCCTTAGCAACTTAATGAGTAACTTAGGAAACTCTATCTCAAAAGAAAAAGTAAAATGGACTGGTATATATCTCAGTGGTTAAGTGCCCCTGGGTCAATACCTGGTCCAAAAAAATAAAATAAATTAAATAAAACAAACAAAAAAGAAATAAAGAAAACTGATGAACACATCAACTTATAAAGGTTTATTTTGGCCCAGTTTTGGAGGTTTCCGCCAATGAGCAGATGTCTTTCACGGTTTTCTCCTAAGGATTTGAAATGTTCATCTATTTTGGACACAAATCCTTTGCTGGATATTTTGCAACATAAATTCTGAGTTGGAGAAACTCAGTGCCTCAACATGCTAGCCCATGCTGGGCCGCAATAAAAATGGATTACATGGATGTTTGAGTTTGAAAATTCCTTTAAAGGAAAGAATGCTTGGATAGGTGAAACAATGAGGCTTTATCGTAATTGGATATAGGTATGGGTCCGCAGGAAGGGAAATAGAAACTTAAAGAGAAAAGCACAGAATGCAAGTAACACATCCTCAAAATTTGTCACTCCCAGCCTTCAGTTTTTGGCTTTGGTCTTTTAAGCACTCAAGTTCTTAAAGGTAATTGTAAATTAACACTATTCAAAGAATGTCCATGGAAGATATCAATGGGCCCGCCGGTTCTACGCGCTGAGGACCCGCAGTAAACAAGATCCTTGTTTCCAGGAGATCTAGAAGAAGAGACAACAACAGGTAAACAAAATAATTCCAGAGAGCAGTGAACTGAAGAAGTCGGACATGGAGGGAAGAAGGAAGGGGGTTGATCCAGCAACTCCCAGGCCGGGACACAAGGAAGGTCCCACCCTTGGCCCCGCCTCTAGCTTTGCATACGCCTCCTGATTGGCCAACGGCGGCAGGCACCGCCCCACGGAGCTGGCAGCTCGGGAAGCAGCAGGGCCAAGATGCAGCCGCGGCTCCGGGTGTCGCCGGGCGGGCCGGGGACAGCTCAGGCCAGAGCCGAACACGGGGTGCCCGCTGCGACACTCGCACGCTCCTAGCGCCCCAGACCTGACGGCGGCCCCGGGCCCTCCGTGCCGCCATCCCCGCCGTCGTCTCCACCCCTCCACCCTTTGTGCCGCAGCAGCCCGGCGCCCCGGGGCTCCGCGGGACCCCGGCCGGGCGGGACCGCGGCGGTGCTCCAGGCCCCGCGTGGGCTCCCGGCTCGCAGCCGATGGCTAGGGGGCGCGGCGCGGGCGGGGGCGCTGCAGCCCGAGTCCACGACGCGGGAGGCTCGTCCCGCCTCCGCTGCATTGTCCCGGACCCCGCGCCCCGGCCCTGAGCCGCGCCACTGCAGCGCCCGCCCACCGCCGCCGGCGGGGCCATGCGGAGAGCCACCAGGATGGAGGACTTCGCAGAGGAAGAGGAGCCCTGGTACGACCAGCAGGATCTGGAGCAGGGTGAGCGCGGCGAGGAGGGAAGCGGGGAAGCGGGGGTCCGTTACTCCATTGTCGGGCGGCATCACCCCAAGAAAGGCTGGGCTGGACCTAGTGAGCCCGACTCAGCAGTGATGCGTCTGGAGAATGGGGACGTGGAAAGAGGGGCGCTGCCCGAGAGACCCAGACTAGTCGTCTGATAGAGCAGCAAAAGGGGATGGAGGCGGTCTTCCTATTTCTCCAGTCGACTGAGCATCCATCATCCAGCTCGCCCACCTCATCTTGCGGGCAGCTACTGCCCAGATGCCCCTGGTGTTGTTAGAGGCCTGGGTACTGGCTGAAGGTCTTTGGAAGGTGGGAGGGAGCTAATGGTATGTTTTGCTCGGAGGGTGCTGTATGTAGAGGGGAGTCATCTCGTTCCAAATCTAGCAGCACCTGTCCCTCCAGGATATCTAAACTCTGAGACTCCCAGAAAGTTTCCCCAACTCGCTTCCCTTTTACCCAGGGAGGGGATGGTGCAGGGACCATGCCGGTGGAGAAGGGGAAAGTGGAGTCTTCTATCTGTCTTCATGAGGAAAGAGTCTCCTTTCCCTGGGGCCCCTCCCAGTGGCTCAGGGTTTGGAGGGGGCCCGTTTAGGTAATTCCCAGTGCCAAGTTAGAGCCTGAATAAGGAGAGCCACATCCACCAGCCTCTCATCTGAGGAAGAGGGGGCCACAGGAAGGGGGTTAGGAGCTGGTGATGAGGTGGCCAAAGTGACATCACTGCGAGGAGGGAGGAGCAGGGCTGTTGGGACAGGAAGGAGGAGGCCTGAGAGGGTCAGGGCCAAGGCTTGCTGGAGTGGAGTCAAATCCATGCTGTCCTCCCCCAAGGTGCCTCATTCTTGGGTGATGAGATCTGGAGGGGGCCAGGAAGTATGTCCAGGGAGAAATGACCTTTCCATGGTCACAGGCATGCCTAAAGGATATAGACACACCCTGGTCTCCATCCCCAGGGCACTTGGGCTCCTGCTTTGCCTGGAAGGGAAGCATCCACCCAAGTCCTAGAAGCTTTGTGTCCTGGGCCTGACCCACTTCCTATGCTGCCAAGATTCACAGGCAGATGAAGTGTTGTCCTTATGCTTAGACTATGGGCTAATCAGGTTCTCAGCGGACCATGTGGGATGGCGGGCTCTGGGCTATATACCCTGCTGTGCTCAGTACCCGGGACTCCAGCCTCGGCCTCCCAGTGAGATGGCCTACATTGACTGTGATGCCCTTCTTCCCCATCCTAGGCACAAACACCTATGGGTCTTACTTAAGTGCCAGACACCATCCTAGGAGCTGGCAACAATCACAGCCCCTGACCCTCTCAGTATTCTTGGTGAGTGGAGGAGGCCTACTTGTAACTAAGAAGATAGGTAGTACAGCATTATGGGATGGCTTCCTGGAAGAAGCAGGCTTAGAAGGAAAGGAAACTGGAGTTCTGGGGAAGATGGCCTCTCTGGAAGGCAGATGCTGATACTAATGCAGTATCATTAAGTTCCTGCACCCTTAACCAAGGTTTGGCACCATGCCCATCCCAGATGTGGGAGGAAGGAGCTTGGGAGTTATGCAGCTTCTGAGGAAGGGAGAGGTATTGAGATTCCAGCAGGGCTGAGCAGCTCTGCTCTGGGGCTGGGTGGGGGATGGGCACTGCAGGCCCAGCTTCTCTCCCTGCTGGCTTGTGGCTAGGTCAGCACCCTCAGTGGGAGCTGGAGCCCAGGAATGAGGGGAACCAGCAATGAGATAGTCTCAGAAGAAACTGGAGCTTTTCACCCCAAACAAGATGTCTGTTTGCCATGGGCCAGGTGCCATGTTGAACCTAGGGATATAGTCTCTGTCCTTAGGGGACCCCACGCTCCAGCCGAGGAGACCAGTGGGATCAAATTAATGACCATCACAGTGCAAGGAGTTCTGTAACCCCTTGGCCCAGAGAGAGTGAGAGCAGAGACTCAAAAAGGTTTATGCCAAAGCTCCTTTGAGCCAGGAAGTGAAGGAAGGAAGGGGAAGGCATTCTAGGGAGAAGGGATGCTAGTATCAGGCTTGGAGGCTTGTAAAAAGACAGGCAAGTGGGGTGGGGGACAGAGGAAGTCCTGGGTGCAGCTGCTGGGGCGATAGCCCCCTCCCTGCCCCCTAAGGGCACACAGAGAGCTGAATGTGGAGCAGGGTGGCCAGCCAGAGAGCAGCCACATGGGGGTCGGGGCCCTTTCCTCCTTCCCTACTCCCAGTACCTGAACACTCTTCTTCCGAATTGCTCCCTGTTGGCCTGCAGTGGCCTGGGAATAGTTTTCTCATCAGCCACCTCTCCTTCCATGCCCGTTTCCCATGCCCCAGGGCAAGTCCTGACTTCACTCTCCAGCAGCATGACCACAGAGATCCTGTTGACTTTGATGCTCTCTGTCCCAGTGGAAGGAGGTGATTGGGACAGGCGAGGTCTTTAGATTCACCGTGTTCCCTCTGCCCACTGCCTCAAGCACCTGTAAAAATAGAAAAAAGCCATTAATTATTAAGCACAGGCTCTCTCTGCCCACTTCCCTCCCCCACCTTGGACCAGTATGGCGGGCCCTGTGGACATCTCTGTCCAGGCTGAGAGATGGCTGCTGAGTCACAGATTTGAAGTCCCAGACAGGCAATGACCCTCTCCTCTCCTGCCCAGCCTGTCCTTGAGTCTTCAGCCTCTGGGGAGGGATCTGAGATGGCAAGGGGAGGGATGTCCCTCCTCTACCCTGTTTGCCCTAAAGGTGACCAGATTCCAATAGTGTGACCCTGAGTTGCTGACATTTGTGCCCCGAGGGCTGTAGCAGGACCCCACAATCATGCTGGGTTATATCAGGTGTCCTCCACCCTGGGCCCACACCCTTTTCCTTCATCTCCTCTTCTCTGTGCCCGTTCCCTCTCCCTTTCCCACCTCTCTGTCCTGGAGTCAGACATGCCCCATCTGACACAGCCAGAAGGAGCACAGAATTTTCAGATTTCTTTTCAAAAAAAATCTCCTGGGTCCCCCTGGCCATTCCCACTCAGGCCTCCGGGTATTGCCTCATAGAAAACCACTGAAGTCCTCTGAAAGAGACCTCAGAAAAAAAAAAAAAAAAAAAACAGATTCTGGTCGGGAGGTGTCAACCTGAACTCAGGACCTTCCCCAGCTTGGTCCAGTGTGGCCCACTGATCTGGCTGTGATAGTCTGTTGGTCCCTGGGCTCCTAGATCCTGCTTAGCCAGCTCCCACAGTCTCCTGCTCTCAGGCCACCCTCCCCCGAGCCTGGAGCCAACAGCAGTCCTCAGCAAGCTGGTGTCCTTTCCCACCACTTGGCTCCACTCAGTCCCCTGCTCTGCAGCTTCCAGACTCCTGTGATCCCTCTGGCAGCTTTGAGCACTTAGCTTGCACTGCGATCCGGTTTCCCTGAATCAGTCCGAGATTCTCCTCTCCCACTCCCAAAGCTTCCATTATGTTTCCTTTCCTCCCTATTCTTGAACTGCTAGGTGGCCCAGGTCACATTCCCTGCCTTTGCAGGGCCATCTGTGCTATCCCCAGTGTGGTGTATACTGCCCTGTACACAACACACGGGGAACAGTGCCCCAGCCCGCAGTGGTAGGAGCTCACCTGGAGGGAGGAGCATGGTGCTCACCTGCACGTGGCCTTTCTTCTTCACCCCCTTTCTGATGTTGTGGATTCTGGTTCAGCTGCAGCAGCTCCATGCAGAGCTGGTATTAAGAGCAATGGCCTGTTCACAGACTGCTAGATGGTTCCAAGCGGGGAGACATTTAGGAGGAAGGCCTTCTGTTCTATTGCATTTATACCCGAATTACTTGCTACCACGCAGGGGTGAGCTGAATGCTTGCCATCCCATTTCAGAAATTAACTGTCACCCCACCTTGGGGCGGTCTTGCTGGGATCCCACCTCCTACCAAGCACATGACTTAACACAAGGCAGTAATTCTCCAATCACTACATCAAACTTCACGCCTTGTAAACACCTCTAGACTTTTGCTCAAGTTACAGTTTATCAATTACTATAGCACGTGTTCTTGTTCCCTTACCAGTTTATATTAGGTAACCAGCTCTTCTTGGCATCCTCAGAAGCAAGTTAATTGCTCAAGGCTAAATTCTCTTATCTATGATTTATATAATTTAGCTTTGTTTTCTTAGGGAAAGCTGCTTTCTTTCTCTGGACTATGCCATTGCCGCCTGGCTTCAGGGCAGCAGCTGTTCTCTGCTTCAGGTGGGGCCCTCCTCCAGGCTTAAGCCTGCCACGGGGGCTCCACTCTGGCTGTTTCAAAACCTCTCCTCCAGACTTGTTCCTGAACGGCAGCTTGGCCTTTCATGCAGGCCACTGGCTGGTCAGGCCCCTCTGGCTTTCACAGGGCAAACCCAGATTGGTGGGAAGTGAGTCACAGGTTCTGCTCTCAGCTTCCCAGCCCTTGTTTCTGCTCTCCAGGCTTATCCAGGAGGAGGCCACCAGGCCAGGCCTGTCCACTGCATACCACAGGGCTCAGTGGAAACCTGCCAGCAGGGAATAAAAGCCCCTCCACCCTCTAGGGACCAGAGCTATCACTGTGCCTAAGAAGGGAAGCATTAATGAGCTGAGTCCCCAAACCACACCATCTTGGCCCCAGTGGAGCTGCCTTACGCATTTTGATCCAGATCTGTGCCATCAGCCTAGATTGAGGACTGTTTTCAGAAATATCATAATGTAAAAAAGACTAAAGCTTTCCTGCTTTAGGCCGAATGAATCAAAAAGGCCTCCATTTTGTCCCAGCAATTCTGTTTCCAGGAAAGTGTCCTAAAGAAACAGGCAGTGATTTGCACAAAGGTTTTATATGAAAAGTTAACACTCACTTCTTTTTTTTTTTTTTTTTTTTGTCTTTTCTTTTGTTTTGGTAGCAGGGATTAAACCCAGACCTTTAATATTGTTTTTTTTCTCAAAACAGGATCTCTCTAAGGCTGGCCTTGAACTTGTGATCCTCCTACCTCAGCCTCCCAAGCTTCTGGGATTACAGGCATGCACCACCACAGCTGGCTCATTTCACTTTAAATAGAGAAAAAATTGAAGACATCCTAAAGGTCCAACAATAAGGACTATTTAGGGACAGCCGCTTAGGAGCATATATACAATAAAATATTCCATATCTTCTTTAAATGCTCGTGTTAGCCTATATTGACTTGGAAAGCTCCCCTGCCCTATGGTTAAATGAGAAAGGCAGGAACAGAAAAAATATGACTCTGTTTACATAAAACTGTATCTATACATATTTTAAGCACAGAGAACTGTTTGGGAGGATAGTGAGAGCACTTTTATCTGGTACATTCTCTTTTTTCCTCCCACTCCATTCTTCTTCTCCTTCCACCTCATGCACACAAAGTGTAATTTTAATTACTAGCAAATGACATTCTTCTTTCATAACCATCTTGGGTCATCCATTTGTTTGTAGTATTCCAAGGCATAGACCTAAGAGCATACAAATGAAGTATATTTTCAGGTTTTTTTTTTTTTTTTTTTAAAGAGAGAGTGAGAGAAGAGAGAGGGGGGGGAGAATTTTTAATATTTATTTTTTAGTTCTCGGCGGACACAACATCTTTGTTGGTATGTGGTGCTGAGGATCGAACCCAGGCCGCACGCATGCCAGGCAAGCGCGCTACCACTTGAGCCACATCCCCAGCCCCATGAGCCATATTCCCAGCCCCATAATTTTTTTAATCACAGTTTTTTACCTTTCTGTACTATTTGATTTATTTATTTATTTTTTTATTTTTTTATTTTTTGCACCAAGCATGCCTTAAGAAAAACACTGGAAAAAAGAAAGAAAGAAAAACATTGAAACTATTTTAGAAAGAAAACAGTCATTTGAAACAACCTGAGCTTGCTTTAAGGACCTCTTTAATTATTTACTCTCTTCCATCAATCTTGGTCCCCTGATTAAGCTGCCTAAAAAAATTTTTTTAAACAGCTTTATTGCATAATACACCATACAATCCACTCATTGAAAGCATACAATTCAGTGACTTTTAGTCTATTCAAAGATTTGTGCATCTATTACCGCAATCCATTTTAGAATAGTTTCATCCTTCTGTCTTTTTCTAGAAATGAAAATGATAAATATATTTAGTATATTTATTTGTGGGGGCAGGATGGTATACACTCCAAATATCTAGGATGGTAAACACTCGATAAGAAAATTTTTTAGGGATTTCTGTAACTGCCACTTTCTTTTATTCACCTTATACACATCCCTGTAAAAAGAAGACAGACTTCTCCAGCCTCTCTGATAGCGCTCATTTACCTGGGCAAGAAGAGGGGAGGTTATTTCTACCAGCGAGGTTCAAGAACCAGGGCTGCTGGAGAAAGAGGATATTTTTGCTGCCCAGGGAAAAAGGAAAAGGTTTAAGAGAGGGGCATGTGCCACTAGCACATGGTACCCAATTAGGGTAAGGACACTTGAAATCAGCTCATGACCTTGAGCAAGTCACTCTTCCCTCTCCTACCTGTCATCCATAAAATGAAAAAGTTAGACCAAAGAATTCTGAATCTTACACCAGGTGTGGTGGTGCACACCTGTAATCCTAGTGGCTCAGGAGGCTGAGGCAGATGGATCATGAGTTCAAAGCTAGCCTCCGCAACTTAGCAAGGCCATAAGCAACTCAATGAGACCTGTCTCTAAGTAAAATGTAAAAAAGGGCTGAGGATGTTGATCAGTGGTTAAGCACCCCTGGCTAAGTACCAAAAGTAAAAAGAAATTCTGAATCTTCACCCAAATCCAGTAGCCTGTCCTCTCTGTATCTCAGGAAGTTTCTACTCACCCTTCAAAACCCAACTGACTTGCCTAGCATGCATAAGGCCCTGGATTCAAACCCCAGTACTAAACAAAACAGAAAAACCTGAAAGTGGCCCATTTGTCTGAGCCTCCTGCCATCCCCAGGAACAGTGAAGCTCTCTTACCTGTTGTCCCAGGGCACTTTGCCCCTATGTTTATCTATGAATTTGGTACAGGCATGGTGGTGCATGCCTGTAGTCTCACCTACTCAAGAGGCTAAGACTGGAGGATTGCAAGTCTAGGCCAGCCTCAGAAACTTAGCAAGAACCTCAACAGCATAGCGACACTCTGTCTCAAAACAAAGAAAAGAAAAAGGCCTGAGGATGTAACTCAGTGGTAAAGCACCCCTGGGTTTAAATTCCTAGCACCAAAAAAAAAAAAAAAGGAAAAGAAATGCACTTAGCATATTTCAATTACTCGTTCTTTTGAAAGGATTTGTTGTGCACTTGCTCTGTACCAGGAGATAGTCAATTTTAAAAATTCCTGTCTCATGAGTTCACAATCAGTAGCAGAAATGAACTAGATCAATGAGCATCTTGTTTGGTAAGTTAGATGATGCTAAAGAGAAAAATTAAGTGGAGGAGAGATTGTGGGGCAAGGCAGGCTGTGACTTGAAATCACGTGTTTTCAGAAAGACCCCCCCCCCCCCGAAGGTGACTAAGCACAGACTTGAAGGAGGACACAGGGTATGTCTGAGGAAAGGACATTTAAGATGTAAGTGGAAGCAATGCAAGACTTAGCTCCTGGCCTCCACGAGACTCCCTTAGGGCCGTCTGTGTTGTGGTGGCCTTGGAGTCCTGGGATCCAGCCCAGAATGAGTGAGAGAAGGGGAATGGCGGCCCTCTCTCATACTGCTGTGTTCCCCGCCCTCCACCTCCCCAGACTTGCACCTGGCCGCAGAGCTGGGGAAGACTCTGCTGGAGAGGAACAAGGAACTGGAGGAGTCCCTGCAGCAGATGTACTCCACCAACGAGGAGCAAGTGCAGGAGATCGAGGTAAGGGGCCTCGGGCCCTGGACATGCTTTCCTCCACCATCAAGGGTATGTCTTTGTGCAGCTTTGCCAAAGCAACCCTCTTAACAGACACAGCCTTGGTCCAACAGCCTTGGGCAGTTCACAACCTGCACAACTATTCCACGCAGCTCCGTTGCTCCACTGACTCTATCCCTACTCAACTGAAGACAAATACCTCCAAACAAAACTGTACCTAGGATTGGGAGGAATGCAAAGACAGACACTTCCCCCTGCCCCGCTCTAAAAGTCAGCTCCAACTTCCCCTTCTCCCCTAGTACCTGACCAAGCAGCTGGACACACTGCGGCACGTGAACGAGCAGCACGCCAAAGTGTATGAGCAGCTGGACCTGACAGCCCGGGACCTGGAGCTGACCAACCAGAGGCTGGTGCTGGATAGTAAGGCCGCCCAGCAGAAGATCCATGGGTGAGGGCTGGGCTGAGGCTGCGGGTGAGGGAGAGGCCCAGGGCTGGGAGCACGAGGGCACAGGGGCTGGTGTGGCTAGAGGCCCAGGCTGAGGAGCCCCAGATGGTCGTGAGTTTGTCCGCGTCCATCTTGCATGGTTTAACATTTGGCCTGCAACCCTTCTTTAAGCATCAAGTAGGCACTAGGCTGGGGTTTAGACTCTGGGGATACCATGGCGGGGTACACAGGTTGTGGGGTACACTGTCTTGCCTCTTGGAGTCCTCAGCTGGGGGGGAAAGCAGATGTGTAAATATCATACTGCAGAGTAGGATGATAAGTGACAGAGGCCTGTACAGGAACTGGGGTAGCTCAGAGTGATCAGCTTGGCCTGGGAGGTGTGAGAAAGGGTGTCTCCTCTGGGATGCAGACAGTTCTCCATCTGACCTCAGCACCAGGGAGCAAGGTTCAAAGTGACCTGTCAGTGCCCAACCCCATGTCCCTCCATCTGCAGGGATCCAGGGCTGCAGTGAGGGCCACCCCATCCCTTTAAAACTTTTCCTATGTATGTGTCCACCCCACGCTAGGTTGACAGAGACCATCGAGCGCCTGCAGGCCCAGGTGGAGGAGCTGCAGGCCCAGGTAGAACAGCTGCGCGACCTGGAGCAGCTGCGCGTGCGCCGGGAGAAGCGGGAACGCAGGCGCACCATCCACACCTTCCCCTGCCTCAAGGAGCTGTGCACCAGCCCGAGGTAGGTAGCTGGGACAGGAGGCAGGTGGGAAGGAAGGCTGGTGCCTTGTCCAGGCCATGGGAGAGACTGCTGCGACAATCACAGCAGCTGCATTTATGGAGCACTGGCTGTGTACCACTACACTATTGGTTTAATTCTCATTGTCTACTCTGAAGCGTATTATTTTATTATACCTATTATTTAGACTAGAAAATTGAAGCTCAGAGGTTACATATCTTATCCAGGTCTCGTATTTATTAATAGGCATGGTCAGGTTTCTAACCCAACATGGGTTAAACACCGTACCTTTCAGATCTCATTAAATCTAAGATCAATGATCATTTAACCCATTAAGTCCCAAGTTTTCAATTCTGTGAATATTTCAGTGAAATTGATGCAGGTGTATTAAAATAGGTTGGAAATAATAATCTAGAGCCTATGTATATTATTATTTGATTGACCTTAATATATTTTAATTATTACAGTATAAAGTAATTATATTATTATTGTATACTATATTTAAGTTTTTATAGACATTCTACTTCTGGGATGATGGGACCAAATGGGTTAATATAAGAATAGAGAGTTGGCCAGGTGTGGTAGCACCTCCCTGTTATCCCAGAAGCTTGGAAGGTTGAGGCAGGAGAATCACGCATTCAAAGCCAGCCTGAGTAAGGGCTAAGCAACTCAGTGAGACCCTGCCTCTAAAAAAAAATACAAAAATAGGGCTGGGGATATAGCTCAGTGGTCCAGCGCCCTGGAGTTCACTCCCCTCTGCCAAAAAAAAGAAGAAGAAGAAGAAGAAGAAGAACACAGGGCTAGTGTGTAGCTCAGTGGTGGAGCACTTACGTGCCTACCACTGGAAATGCCCTGGGTTCCATCCCCAGCACCAGAGGTGGGGCAGGGAACAGACTGCGTTTTTAGTGTGTGTTTCAGTAATGGTCTTTGCACAGAGTAATGGAGAGGGTTTAATAAAGAAGAGCAAGGTTATGAAAACCGCAGCACCCCAGGGTTGCAACAGAGCGGCTGAGGGGCCAGGGGAAGGGAGATGGATTACTACCTGGCTGGCACCAACAAAGGAAAAAGCCTGAGGAGGCCCCTGGTCACACACTTTGCATCTTGCTGGGTGCCTCCCTTTGCTGGGCTTAGGAGAGCAAGGGCCCTGCTGAGGCTGTCCGTAGTGGTGCCCCACCCCCCGGGGGGATGGTAGAGTAGGGTGGAGAGCAGTAGACAGCAGAGACAGCCCAGGCAGAAGCAAGGTGTAAGTGTCTGAGCCTGGGCTTGGGAGCTTTGGAGATGACCACCTACCCTCACTCCTCTCACAGGTGCGAGGATGCCTTTCGCCTGCACAGCTCCTCCCTGGAGCTGGGCCCTCGGCCCCTGGAGCAGGAGAACGAGAGGCTGCAGACCTTGGTGGGAGTGCTGCGTTCCCAGGTGAGCCAGGAGCGGCAGCGCAAGGAGCGGGCAGAGCGCGAGTACACTGCGGTGCTGCAGGAGTACACGGAGCTGGAGCGGCAGCTGTGTGAGATGGAGGGCTGCCGCCTGCGCGTGCAGGAGCTGGAGGCCGAGCTGCTGGAGCTGCAGCAGATGAAGCAAGCCAAGACCTACCTGCTGGGCCGGGATGACCACCTGGATGAGGCCCTGCTGGCACCCCTCACCCAGGCCCCTGAATCTGACGATCCCCAGCCGGGCATCGGAGATGACTCTGGTGCCCAGGACGGTGTCTCCTCACCTGCTGCCTCCCCCGGCCACGCGGTGCGTAAGAGCTGCAGCGACACGGCTCTCAATGCCATTGTGGCCAAAGACCCAGCCAGCAGGCACGCAGGCAACCTCACGCTGCACGCCAACAGCGTGCGCCGGCGGGGCATGTCCATCCTGCGGGAGGTGGATGAGCAGTACCACGCGCTGCTGGAGAAGTACGAGGAGCTGCTGAGCAAGTGCCGGCAGCACGGGGCTGGTGTGCGGCACACAGGCGTGCAGACCTCGCGGCCCATCTCCCGGGACAGCTCATGGAGGGACCTGCGGGGGGGCGAGGAGGGCCAGGGGGAGGCTAAGGCAGGTGAGAAGAGCCTGAGCCAGCATGTGGAGGCCGTGGACAAGCGGCTGGAGCAGAGCCAGCCCGAGTACAAGGCACTCTTCAAAGAGATCTTCGCCAGGATCCAGAAGACCAAGGCCGACATCAACTCCACCAAAGTTAAGACACACAGCAGCAAGTGACCCTTCTCTGGCCTGCAGCTTCCCCCCGGCTCCAGGCCATGGGGTCCCTCATGCCTGGACTACATAGCCTACAGTGAGTAAGAGAGCCCTTTAGCAGCAATATATCACAGCAGGTGGCCACTCCAGAGGGCCAGAGGAAAGGGGCCCCTCTGATCTGGGAACACTGCATGTTCCCCGTTGATGGAACAGCCAACTCCTGCGGGTTCTTGGCCACCAGCTTCAGCCTGAACTCAGTTTCAAAGCCAAACATTCCCCTCTCCACTGGGGTTTCCCCAGCTCCACTGGCCCTGGCTTCCAGACCCTGGGCCTCACTCTTAGATCTATGGCCCAGTTTCTGAAAGCCATTCCGGATCAGTTGGCTTCCCCACCCCCAAAGTTCAGTTTTTCTGAGAGATTTGCAATGCAAGGTCGCCTTGACCCCTTGCCACAACTGGAAACACTTGAAAGGGGACCCCCAGAGCCAGCTATTGCTGGTTCCTGGGGTCTCCTGGACCACCCACTGCTTCTCGCCAGCCGTGACTCGCTGTCATTCCCTTAGCACCAGCTGTCCCTACCCCCAGAGTCCTGAGCAGGTCACAGATAGCCCCTGCCTTGCAGAGCAGAAAGGCTCAGCCAGGTCCTGAGTGTCCCCCACTCCAGCCCTGGCAAGGACCCCTTGCCCATCGCAGAACTGTAGCCAATCAGAAGAGGGGAAGAGGGAGCCCCTCAACAGCCATACATGAGTGGTGCCCTGTTTCCCTCAGCCAGCCTCCTTGAGCTCTAGCCCCAGAAATGCCTTCTGGGCATTCAGCCTTCCAGGGGCCGGATGGTGGAGAGCCCATGTCTGTATATCGCCTCTGCCTCCCTTCTCTGCACCTGCCCCATCTCAGGGACCATGATGTCTCATTCACTCCACGCTCCCCACAGGCCAGCCTGGCACAGGTCATACCTGCTGCCCCCAGAATGTCCTGGACACGGGCCACCAGTGGCCCCAGTGTCCATCCCCATTCCCCTTCACCCGAGACTCTCACCGCATATGAAGTCGTACTGAATTGGGTCGGGGATGAGGAATGATTTCCCGCCCTCCCACCTGCAAAATGCCTGCTCTTTACCTCCCAACTTTGTGGAGGGTGTTTGAAGCCCCAGCTGGGTCAGAGGTTCAATCTTTTGGTTTAAGACTTCAGAGTCTTAGTCAAGTTTCAGCTAAGAGATGCCCAGGTCCCCAGCTTGTCCTCGGCAGTCCTTCAGGGTTTCTTGTTCTTTAGTCATCCTCCTGAGACCCTAGAAATTGAAGGAGCCATACAATCCAGTGGAAGGCGGTGGCTCTGGCTTCTGTGCTGGGAGCCCAGAAGGAACCTTCATGCCTTATTTATTTCTAATGGGTAAAGGGGTTTCTTAACAAGCATACCTGATATCCCTCGGGATGCCACCTTGCTCTGGGCGGCACTGTGATGTGAGCTGGCGGCTGGGTCTTCTGTTTGTGCAACTTGGAACCTTTTGTCTTTTGGGGCTGGGCAGTTCCTAGCCCTCCGTATGTCTCTGTCATCTGGGGGAAGGGGTAAGCTCTGGCCTGTTTGCTCCCCAGCTCTGTAGCCGCCGACCAGCGTCTCCTTTGAAGTATACGTGAGAGAAATATATTTACAAATGCTTTATTCTCTTCTTTAATAAAAAATGCACCAGTATTCTAAAAAGCAGAAATGGCCCTAGAGCCAGGGTCCCATCTCTGTGTGTCTCACAGGCTTTCCTCCTGTCACACTCCACTGAAGGCCAGGAGGGTGCCTGAGCTCCCCTCCACTGTGACCCTCTACCTTTCCTCTGAAGCCCCTCAGGTTCTGAGCCCTCAGCCTCTCACTGCTCACCTCTCTGTGATCAGCATCCAAATCTCTAAATAGCATCTCCATGTTCATCGAGAGCCAGTGTCACCAGTCATGCTGGGGAGACAATAATGAACAAAAGAGACAGGGCTTGTCTTGCCTTGCAGTTCACATTCTAGTGTGGGCAAATTTCCCCAAAGTCAGCTAAAATAAACCAAAGATAGGGTGATGGAAAACTGGGGGCAGGAGGCTTGGTGTCATGTTAGCTAGGACACATGTACTCAATGGGAGTAAACTTTAAAAAAAAAAACACTTCTGTGTGGATATATGCATACAGTATATGAAGAGATATACAGTATATCTATGGTGTTAAAATCTCATGGTGGGGGGCTGTGGCTGTGGCTCAGTGGTAGAGAGCTTGCCTAGCATGTGTGAGGCACTGGATTCAATCCTCAGCACCACATAAAAATAAATAAAATAAAGACCCATTGACACAAAAAAATATTAAAAAAAAAAAATCTCATGGGGGAGCCGGGTGCAGTGGCCAGCACATGTAATGCCAGCGGTTTGGGAGGCTGAGGCAGAAGGATCCTGAGTTCAAAGCCAGCCTCAACAAAAGTGAAATGCTAAGCAACTCAGTGAGACCCTAACTCTAAATCAAATACAAACAAGGGCTGGGGGTGTGACTCAGTGATCAAGTGTCCCTGAGTTCATTCAATCTGCGGTACAAAAAAAATAAAAGAGAGAAACCTCATAGTGGCCTTAGAGAAACCTCATGGTGGCCTTTTCACCATCATGACACTGAGGGCAAAGAAGGAAGCTCCTCACCGTCCCAAATCTGAAGCCAAAGCAAAGGTTTGGACTCTTAAGAAGGCAGTACTGAAAGGCGGCCACAGCCACAAAAAGATCTGCATGCCCTCTGCCTTCCAGCTGCCCAAATAGCTGTGGAAGAGCACCCCCCTCCCAGAGGCAACAGGCTCGACCTGCATGCCATCAGGTTCCCCAACCAGAGTCGGCCGTGGGGAAGACAGAAAGTTCCCTGTGGATGCTGAGGCCAGCAAGCAGCAGATCACACAGGCTATGAAGAAGCTTTGTGAGGTTGATGTGGCCAAGGTCAGCACCCTGATCAGGCCTGATGGAAAGAAGGCCTATGTTCACCTGGCTCCTGATTGTGATTCTTTGGATGTTGTCAACAGAATTAAGATTATCTATGATCTTAATTTTGTTGGCAACATCCAAAGAATCACAATAATTTTTTTTACGAAGGAACAATTAGGGGGAAAGTGTCCCCCTCCCGAGGGGGAAAAGGAGACTGATAATGGGGAAAGAAGAATGGGAAACGCTTGATGATACTGGCCTGGGCACACCGGCTGGTGTGATGATTAGCTGAGACTCAAGACTAGGGAGGCACCAGTGGAAACAGTAGGGCACGACCAGGCAGGGGATGAGAGTGGAGGCCAGGCCCCCCAGGGAGCAGGATTGGGAGGCTTGCACCTCCTAAGTGCAAGGAAAAGTGATTGCAAGGTTGACAGGTGTCATCTGTAGTTTTAAGGCTTCCACTGCATGGAAGTTGAATGATAGAGAGGAAAAGTGAAGGAGCCCAGGACAGAGGCTGAGCCCCAAGGGACCATGAAAGAGGAATAAACAGACCAGCCCTGGGGGAGCCACTTGGAATAGAGGAGAGTTGCAAGAATTACAACAGGACCCTCTCTAGGTATTTCCAAACCTATCAACCACTCACCTCTCTTCCATGTACACAGAAATACCTCGCAGCTTCCAGCTATTCCCAAAAACCTGTCTCTTCACCATGTTTTGGAGAGGTGAGGACAGTAGGCAGGAGAGTTGGTCACCCAGGGGGCTCACACTCAACCGCTGTGCTCCAGTGTGGAAAGTGTAGTCAGTCCACAGTCCATGGGTTTCTCTTTCCTCAATGCACAGTGATAGCACGTGTCCTTTTTAGAAGTTCCCATGCCCACACTGTCCTCTTCAAATCTGGTAATGACCTCCTGGAACTTGAGAATTGCTGTCCAAACTCAGATATCTGAGGCCTGGAAACACTACCTGTAGGTTTGGGTAAGAGGAGCACCTTGGGAAATCTGCTGTCACCTCATGCTGTGTACGCCACCCAGCCACCTTGCACCCCCACACACGGTAGATTGCCTCCTGCCCTACAGATCCTGCTGGTCCCTCTTGTAATCCAGTGCTGTCTGTGGCATGGGTGGCTCCAGAATTGGAGAAGAAAATGTACTGGGCGTTTTGGGGTTCATTTTCTTGCCATCTTCTCCACTCTCCCATTTTCAAATAGAGAAAAAATGCAGCTCTGAGGCCCACAACCTGCATCTGTGGAAAAGCTTCCAAAGTCTTCTTTGGGAGTAGACACAGGGACCAGCAGGGGCTGTGGGTAAAGAGCAAGCTTTTGCTCACTGCCCTTAAGGAGGGAGGAAGATATGGTAAGGGAGCCCAAAGCTGGGTCCCCAACTGGTGCCTGCATCAGTTGAACAGCATGGATGGTTTACATAGGCAGCCTGCAGGGGCTCTAGGATTTCCCACCCTGTTGTCACCAGTTTTCAATGGCATGAGGGCACATTATAGCTCACACAAAGAGCAATCATGTGGGAAGCAAAAGAAGCTGTTCAAGGCCTGTATCCAGCTATCTTCTCTCCTTGGCTTTTAACCTGCCTTTCCCCCTCTTTCCCCACCTGGGGGCCTGCATTGCCTGAGTTCAACCCCAATACAAAAAAAAAAAAAAAAAACTCATGGTGGCCTTTTCACCATCATGACACCGCGTCATGTTTCTCAGGCTCTCTTCTTCCCTGAATTGGCAATCTTCCCACTGCCAACCCAAATGCACTGAGCCACTGCAGTGAGGAAATCAGCCAGCCAGCCCTGCCTCAGCCCTGCCTGCAAATCCTGGCTGTTTTCAGGGACCAGGGAGCCAAGTGGTGGTGGCAAAGGAAGTAGCTTCCAGAAAGAAGGCACAGAGTGTGGTACTGGGGATTAAACCCAGGGGTGCTTTACCACCTCCCCAGCCCTTTTTATTTTTTATTGTAAGACAGGGTCTCAATAATAACACTCGTGCTGTGTGCTGTCCATCCCCTCAGGGAAGAAAGAAAAAGGGTCCAGTGGAGCTGGACTTTCTACCCCAGGGCTGCAGAGGAAAAAAGCTAACAGTCATCAGGTCTCTGCCATGGGCACTAGTATCCCTGAGTAGCCGCTAATTTGATATATACTGGCTTTGGGACAGGCATGGTATGAAGTGCTTTGCATGTGTTTAATACCATCAGGACCTTTAGGAGGCAGCTATAAAACCTCTAATTTACTGATGTGGATATGGAAGCTTAGAGGATAAGGTAGCTATTCAAAGTCACAGAAAAATAATCCATCTCAGGCCTGACCGATTCCACCGTGCTTGGCTGCGTGTCCCTGGGTCCACACAATGATGAGATAAATCTAAGAGGCCATCTGACCCAGGGCACTCCAGAGAAGAAAGGAAAATCTCTCGGACCCCTTGCGTGAGAATGTACCCTGCCATGAAGTAGGGCTGGTATGTGCAAGCTCCTCAGCTGCCAGGAATAGCTTGGTGAGGAGGCTTTTTCCTTTCTCCCCCGTGAATGCCCACTTCCTGAAGCGCCATCCCAACCCATGGAGGATCAAGAAGGGGAATCTCAGCTTTCAGCACCTGCTTTTCTTGGGAAACCGGTGTTCCCTCTTGTCACCAAATAGAAGTCTGAGAAGTTTGTCCAGAAGAGAGGAGACCTCAACTTGGTCCCTGCAGGCTCTTGACATACTTTGCAGAAAAAAAATTCAGGATACATTAGAAAAGGCACAATCACAAATTTATTCAGGAAAGCACACTCAAAGGCACAGAGTGTGGTACTGGGGATTAAACCCAGGGGTGCTTTACCACCTCCCCAGCCCTTTTTATTTTTTATTGTAAGACAGGATCTCAATAAGTTCCTGAGGCTGGCTTTGAACCTGTGATTCTTCTGAGTCACTGGGATTACAGATGTGTGCCACTGCACTCTGCAGCACTCTTTTTAAAAATATTTTTTGAAGTTGTAGATGGACACAATACCTTTATTTTATTTATTTATCTTTATGTGGTGCTGAGGATCAAACTCAGGCCCTCACACACGCTAGGCAAGCTCTCTACCACTGAGCTACAACCCCAGCCCCACTTTTTTTTTTAAAGGGAATTTTGTAAAGAGTAAAGAGAAGAGGTATGTCTGGTGAGCTCAATTCTTTTAACCATGGAGCACAGGGTAGGTCATGGTGATCAGGTTCTTTTCAGGATCTCTAGGTTGACATTATCTAGTTAATAGATAACATTTGAAACATACCCATCATTTCTCCCTTGGCTAAAGAAAATGTTGTGTAAGCAAGCAATGTATTTTGTCATTAATTAACTGGACTCACAGTACTCTTAAGATCCAGGGGCCTTTTAGGAATTTAGGTCTGGAGGAAAACCGGCCTGGGGAGCAAAGATGAGGGTGTTCGTGGAGTTTCTTAAAGTTACAGTTTCTTTTCTTTTTTTCTGTGGTACTAAGGATTGAAAACCGAGGGACACTCTGCCACTGAGCTATACCACCAACTGCCTTTAAAGTTTTGACACACGGTCTAAGTTGCGGAGGCTGGCTTCAAACTGCCTTATCCTCCTGCCTGAGCCTCCCAATAGCTGAGGTTACCGACATCTGCAACCACACCCAGGTGGGGATTTTTCCCCCCTTTTCTGATGGTCTCCTTTCTACCTATCCTTATTTCTTCTTCCTCATTCTTGGCCTATTTTCTCCAAAAGGGCCTCATTCTGGATGGTTCCCTGTGGCAGCAGGTGAAAGGAGCTTGCCAGCTGCTTCCCCCGAGCCCCAGGGCAGCTTGTTTCATTCTTCTCTCTCCCTTCACGTCTCCTAGAATCCAGGCCACCAGATGGCCTGAGCAGGCTGTGTTTATTTGGGGCCATGGAAACCTGCAGTTTCCTTTTCCTATGGCTCTGAGTCAGGTAGAGGCTGGAGTCCAGCCTGGGAACAAAGGCTGTCTTGAAACAGCTCCAGCTTTATTACTCACCATCCTCTACCTAGACCTGAGCGCCTGGCTCTTCTCCCCCAAGCAGCTTATTCTAGTTACCATGGAGACATTTATGTTCCTTCTGGGGTCTTGGGACTAAGTCAGACAAGGAGGGACCCAGGAGACTCTCCTTCCTACCTCGTGCCCAAGAGGAGCAGTCAATTGCCAACCCTTCCTAGTCGGAGTATACAAAGCCAGGGTTGGAAAATGGTGTATTCTGATGATGCTGAGATGGTACTGGCTTGATTAGAAGACAGTCTCCTGTTTCAATGGTCAATATCCCCAGGAGATATTTAAAATATCCCAGAGGCTTATTTTTCTAGGTGATTATGCTTTTTCCTAAAAATTGAACTCTTCATTAAGAAACCACCACAAGTACTACTAATAATTACATTTATGGAGCTCTGTTTTCCTTTACACACTGCCTCTCCACTAAGTCACTTAAGTAAGGGTTAGCTGTTTTCAAATACTACTGTCTCTATTTCCAGCCTGTTTCAGAATCAGAATCTCTTGAGTTCCGGAGTCCTGTGTCAACAGGGCTCTGCTTGGCCTGCCATCTCCCTCTACTCTTCTACCATCCCCTTATCTTCTAACTGGAAGAAACCCCCGTTATTCTCCGTAAAGCTGGAGGGTGTGGACCAGTCCACGTTTGGGGAATATTTTTTCCATGACCTGCCTCCCATTCCTGCACGGCACGGGGGATAAGCCAGTACTATGCACACCCGCAGGCTCGGGGAGGATGACTCACTGGCTGCCTTGTGGGAAGACCTGAAGTCCTAAAGCTCAGCTCTACCTGAACTCAGCTTCAAACACACATTCCCTTGGGGCTGAGGCTGTGGTTCATGGTAGATGTGTAGATGTGTGAGGTAGATGTGTGGTAGATGTGTGAGGCACTGGGTTCAATCCTCAGCACCGCATATAAATAAATGAAGGTCCATCAACAACTCATAAAATATTTAAAACACACACACACACACACATTCCCACAGAATTCACTTGATCCTCCTGGGTGGAGTGCCCCCCCTGTGCCATGTTCTGGGTGCTGGGAATACAGCAGGGAGCCAGCACCCTCCTGGAGCTTACCTTCTGGCAACAGACAGGCAGTTAAATTAGAAAAATAAGACTTGGTGATTTAAAAAAAAAAAAAAATGACAAGTCAGAGCAGAATAGAGGGATGCGGGGCGTGCGGCCGGCGGTGGGCGGTGACCAGGTGCAGGGAAACCTCACTGGTGTGCTTCATTCGACCTCAAGATACCGACACAGAAAGGGAGACAAGTGGTTTCTGGGGAACCACACGAATCCGGTTGTGGGTTTTTTTTTTTTTTTTTTTTTTTTGGTCTGTTTGCGGGGTCTGGCCGACATCTGCTCCGTGTCAACCAGGCCTCCTCAGAGGCACAGCCGGGAACACAGTTCGTCGCCTCCGGGAGGCGGGTCCTCGAGGCTGCGCGGAACCTTAAATCCGCAGAGCAGCGCAATCTTGCGGACCGCGAGGAGAGCGCGCACGCCGGAAGCTGCCCAGAGGCCGAACATGGCGACCGCCTGGGTCCTGCGCTGGGCCCTGAGCCGAACTGGAGCCTGGCTGCTCCCGCCGCCCGCGCGCTTCCCGTGCCGGACTCTACACAAGCAGGTAGACGGCACCGAGTTCCAGAGCATCTACAGCTTGGACAAGCTCTACCCTGACTCCAAGGGTTCGGACACCGCTTGGAGGGTCCCGGTGAGCCGGGAAGGGCCGGACGGAAGGGGCGTTTCCTCCCGCAGCTGGGTGACGTCAGGAGGCTGGGAGCCCATTGGCCGGCCGCGGGGCTACGAAGGGTCGCCGCGGGGCTACGAAGGGTCGCAGCGGATAGAGGCTGGTTGGCCGATCACCGGGGCCGGGGACTGCAGAGGTGCAGTGGCGCCGGGTGTGACCCCGGCTGCGCGGGCTCAGGGGTAGCAGGCTAGACTCACTGCTTTGAGACCACCAGCTTTTCCACGTTTGTTTTCCAGTCCTCGGGCTCAAATTCTTGTCCCAAGGGAAATGTGGGCATTCTGGCCCTCCCAAGTGGACAGTAAAGACCGATTCTGGCAAGTTCTTTGCTACCAATTTGGAACGTTGCATGGCCCATTGCCTCTAGTAACCCCAACACGTCTGAGGAAACAGCGTTTCCCGTTTGGTCCTTCAGGATTTATTTATTTAGCTCATTGTTTGCAGGTACTGCACATGCCAGAACGATGGAACCCACCTGGTTCTGTTGAGCTAGCACCTACAGCACTGCAAGATAATGCAGTTTTTTTCTTTCTTTCATTCACTCACTTATCCAGCAAACTTATTGGGAAGGTGCTGTGCTGCACTAGCTAGACCAGGGCACAGAGTAGTAAACAAAAAAAAAAAAATCCGAATGCTGTGGTGTTTATAGTCTACTGGAGGGAGACAGGCAAAAAAAAAATAAGTAATATAGAATGTATAATATGGTATCTGGAGAAAGTAAAGCCCAAAGGAAGAGAGAGCACCAGAGGTTGCAGTTTTAATTAGGGTGGTCTGGAAAGGCCTCAGTGAAGAGGTGACATTCGAGTAAAGACCTCGAAGAAACAAGACAATGAGCCATGAGAATACTGGGGAGGCAAACATCCCAGCCAGAGGGAACAGTAAGTGCAACCCACTTAAGGCAGTAGTATGTTGGAGCGCTGTAGCTGAACAGGACATTCAGAGGAAGTAAAGCTAAAGAGGAGAAGGATGGTTGGGGAAAGGCCTGTGATTAGGGCTTATTGGCCTCAATTTTCTGCTGAATGTAATAGAGACCTGTTGGAGAGTTTGAAGCAGAAGATTGGAATGATGCACCTTGATTTTACCAGGATCACTTGTAGAGCCTTACAGAGAGGAGACTAGAAGATGGCACTAATATAGACAAGAGGATAAGCAATGTGGAAGCAATAGGAATCTTGAGAATTGGTCAGATCCTAAATATATTTTGAAGGGAAAGCCATAGGGTTTGCTAATGGATTGGATATGAGAAGTAATAAGTGAAATTGAAGTCTAAAGCCTGGGGCAATGGAAGCATTGACTTGCTATTAGCATGAGAGAGTACAAAAACATTCATTTGTCCTTTCATTCAACAAAAAGTTTATCGTGTACTTACTATTTCAAGCATAGCAGATACAGCCATGATAGACAAGATCCCTGCCTGGTGGAGCCTGTGTTCTAGTAAAAGCAGTAGACAGTTAGCAAATCAGGAAAATATCAGAAGATAAAAAAAATGAATTGGCCAGTGTGCTATAGTAGAAAAAATTACAGACTACTTCAGATTGTTAGAGGGAAGTCCCCTGGGAGGAGGCCTGAGGTTTGAGGCAACCATTAGGCATCAGAGTAGCTGCTGGGACATGGGATTAGAGTTAAGCAAAGAGGTGGGTTTGGACCAGAAAGTTGGGAATCAGCAACACAAGAGGGATGAAGAAAGAGGAAGAAATGTTTCAGGGTCATATCAGTGTTTAAAAGTTGCAAAAACCTAGCAAAGAAGAGTGAGAAAGAGGCTCAGGGAAGTTAGAGGAAAACCTGGAGAGGATATCTTAGGAGAAAGAGGAAGCGCAAGCTTTAGGAAAGAGGGTGTGGCCCATGGTTTTCAGGTCTGGGGAGAGGTAAGCAGGCTAAGGGTTTCATCTCCAAATAATTCTAAGATAAAGGGAATGAAGGCAGTCAGCAGGGGTTACAGGTAAGGACACTTTTGTCTTAGAGGGTCAGAAAAGCCTCAGAGCTGGTGGTATTTATGCTGAGCCTTGGGGACCCAAAGATATTGAAGGCTGAAGGGTATTGCTGCCAGAGGAAGAGCTTCAGGAGAGGCAGGTGAGTAGGCCTGGGGCAGAGTAGTTCAGTCTGACCTGAACCCTTAAGTCCTGTTCAGGGTGGATCCACTCACATGTGAGTCTCATATGGAGATCAGAGTGGCCCACCAGGGTTGTTCTCTGGGTTGGCAGAGAGTGTTGCCTTGGAAATCTCCTGAAACATGTACACGGAGGCTTCCTCCACACACTGCAGGAGCCAGGCCCTTGATGGTGCCTGTACTATCTAAGGAACTAGCTCTAGGAATGGCTTAGAGACACCAGTTCTGTTTTCGCTGAGGGGTGTTTCTGAGTTAGTGCCTCTGGAGACTGGGGGATCCTTTTTCTGTTACTCTGATGCGATGATTTTGCTGGGGAAATGAAAATAGTGACATATTACATTTGCACTGTGGATTTCCATCATTTCTTTTATTGCTCTGGACCAGCTAAGAGTCACCCAGCAGGTGATAGCCACGTGACCTGTGTATATTACATTACAGGATGATGCAAAGCAAGCCAGCAATGACATCCCACTAGGTAAGTGGTTTTGTTTTAGTAAAAATCAGCCATTTTAAGCCAAGCTCAGTAACTTATGACTGTAATCCCATTACTTGGGAGGCTGAGTGAGAGTGAGGCAGGAGGATTGCAAGTTCAAGCCCTTTTATTTTGAAACCCTAACTTGAAATTAAATAAAATAAAAGGGCTGGGGATATAGTTCAGTGCTTGCTTACCATGTATGAAGCCCTGAGTTTAATCTCCAATACTGCCCTGACCCCCCCCCCAAAAAAAATACCAAACCACTCATTTCAGGCTGGTGGTATAGCTTAGTTGTAGAGTGTCGGCCTAGCCTGTGTGAGGCCCCAGGTTTGATCCCCAGCACAATAAGAACAACAACAACAAAAAGACATTTCCCACCCCTCACATGTTCCTTCCAGATCTCACCAGCCCAATTTAAGTTTATTAAAAAAAAATAAATAAAATAGACATTATTATTGCTGTATGTATATATGTGACTGTATGATCAATGTGATTCTGCAACCTGTACAATCAGAAAAATGAGAAATTATACCCCATTTCATTCAAATATATGAAATGTCAAGATCATTGTACTGTCATATATTGTAATAATAAAAATAAATAAAAAATCCCAAGAAATGAAGAGTAAAAAAAAAAAAAAATTCCCAGCGTGTAAAAGTGAAGTTTCTAGCATTGTTTAAAACAGCATATGAGCAATAGGGCAACCACTCGTGGAGTACCACCCAGTATGCCCGCAGATGCAGACCTCCTGATGTGCTCATGATATAGAAGTTTTTACAGTAAATGAGTTGATTTTTGTGGGAATAAGAAGGTACAGGGGAGCTTAAAAGCTGTCAGTTTTCTTTCACATATGTATTTACATTTGTGTATTTGTATCTGTTTATCTGAGTGTGCATGTGTGTGTATATCTCAAAGACCTGGATACCAGGCTAGAGAAGTGGCTCAGTGGTAGAGTATTTACATAACTTCAGAATTCTGTACCTGTCAGCATAGGGCCTGGCAAGAAGCAGTGAGCCTTTAGAGTCAGAGAGCTATGCCTCCCACAAACAGTGAAAGGGAGAGTAGCCAAAGGTTTGGGGTTCCTCTGACACTAAAGCAGAGAGGCCAGAGACTGCAACACATGGGATAGGACACCTGTGGCTGAGGAGCCGCAGCAAAGCTCACAGCTCAGCCCTAGAGTGCGTGGAGGGGAGGGAGTGGAAAGCCATGTATCAACAGAACTGGAGGCAGAGAAGTGTCTCGTGCAGCCTTCCCAGGAAGATAGACAGCTTCCCAGTGGGCAGTGGCCTTGAGCAACTCCTTCCTGGCCTCCCATACTCTCTTGTTCTGGGAGGACCTCACCACATTCTGTTCCTGCAAAGGCAGACTGCTGCTCTCGTCCTGGCCCAGGTGGCTGGTGTGTTTACATGCTAGGTTGCAGAGCCCCATGTTAGAATCATTCCCTTGACCATTTGTTACCTGATCAGAACAAGAATTTAATTCTTTTTTTTTCAAAAGAGGAAGGCCCCTCAGCAGCAGTTCTGAGATGGGACATCACTGCCCACAGAGCACTGCACCTGCCCCCACGGTGCCACAGTGCTTCACTACCAGACCTCTTTCGGTTCACAGCTTGTCTTCTGAAACCTTCCCACCACCATGCCTTCACTACCTAGCTACTGCTAGACTGTTTTCATTAATTATAAAAGTGGAAGGAAAAAACTTATAGACTAAAAGTAAACAAAACCAAAACCCAGAGAAGCACTGGGACTTTGCTAACATCACACAGTGGCTGCGTAAGTGTTCAAAGTGAGGGCTCCTATCTCCAGACCAAGTCCTCATTCATCCCGCAAATGTTTTTAGCACTGACCTTGACCTAGGCTCTGGGAACGCACAATGATTCTCAGACACAGTCCTGCCCTCCTGAAGCTTACAGTTCCTAGGGATTCCTTGTCCACCACACTTTGAGATACTTGAACTTGTCTGGGTTAAGTTTGAACTTTCAAAAGTTCAAACTTTAAACAAACAGCAAATAAATAGGGCAGAAGGATCTGGTGGAATGTGTTAGACCAGAAGAGGACAGTCCAGAACCCAGTCATAATTTTATTTCTCTGCTGTTTCTATGACCTTGGGGAAGTACTTGCCCTTTATTTCAGTTTTGACATCTATAAATACTCTACAGCTTTACTGGCCTGAATACTACATTTGTGTGTGCCTTGTGTGATTGAAAGAGATGTGTAATAAGGACAGTTACGTTGATAGTTAGCAGTCTGTACATTTGGCCATGGGATAACCCTTTGGGTGTGCATCCTTTCATTTTATAGATCGCTTGACGATATCTTACTGTCGGAGTAGTGGTCCCGGCGGGCAGAATGTAAACAAAGGTACAGGTACCTTGGTGTTTTCTGTTGCTTTAAAACTTAGCTGGGAGAGGGGATTGAAGAGGGAGCTGTTTTTACATTCATGTGGAATAAAGGGATTTTTTTCAGCCAAAGCTTAAATACCACCAGCTTATAATAATCCTCTTTATCCTTTTGAATGTGGTCTGATTCTCAGGCTCTCAGCTATGGCTTGCTAGGAGTAGGATTGGCTTGTGAAGCTAAACAAAGAGAACTCACAGTGTGAGCTGGCAGCCAGCTCCAAGAACAGGTTTCCTTCATTCTTGTGGAACCCATTCCCCCCATTATTTACAGAAGCCAGTAAAACTGGAAGAGGAGCATTGCATGGGTAGTTACCAGAAGGTTTTTTGTCCTGAAGAGCCTCACTGCCTTTGCGGGCTCGTTCCATGGCCAACTTCGACAAAGGCCAGCACATGCATGGCTGGGTATCTGACTTCCCTTGGTTCCAGGATAGTCACTGGTCCCCTGGGTGCTTTATCTTCCCAAGTCTCAGTGACCACTACTCCTTTCTTTCATCCGCAGTGAATTCCAAGGCTGAAGTCAGGTTCCATTTGGCCACAGCTGACTGGATTGCAGAGCCTGTGAGGCAGAAGATTGCGCTCAAGGTAACCACTCTCCCTTTATTTCCCTGCAGATTCATCAGCGGCTTCTAAACCTTTACTCTGCAGAACTCCACTTTTGTTCTTTCAGCATAAAAATAAGATCAACAGGGAAGGAGAGTTGATACTCACCTCCGAAAGCAGCCGCTATCAGTTCCGGAATCTGGCAGATTGCCTACAGAAAATTCGAGATATAATTGCAGAGGCCAGCCAGATGCCCAAGGAGCCATCCAAAGAAGATGCTCAACTTCAGAGAATCAGGTACCAAAAGATGTCCTAGGTTGTGTAGACTGATTCACATGGGCAAGAGCTGGACAGGAAAGAAAGGAGGCAGGATGAAGTCCAAGAGGCCCAAGCAGGCATGGAGAGTCTGCAGGAGGGGCAGGGACTCACCCTGGACGGGGTGTGTATCTTCGCCTGGTGACCAGGCTGTTCTGCCTCCCACTCAGCTTCCCACCATTCCCACCACTTTGAAAGGCACTGATTGGGCATTTGGGTCTCATTGTGGTCTTTTTGTTTTCAGGATAGAAAACATGAATCGGGAAAGGCTGAAACAAAAGAGAATAAATTCTGCCATAAAGACAAGCAGGAGGGTAGACATGGACTGAAATCCCCCCAGCATCCACTCTTCAGGGCATTGGAGCAGCTGCAGCTGAGAGACCTGTAACGCCATGAAGATATTTGTTTTCTTTATCTTTTTTGCTGTTAACATTGGAACTGTTAAGAGAGTATTCATTTGGAATGAGGGCTTCAGGCACTGGTTGCAGATCTTCATATACCATCACCATGTTGTTAAACCATAGTTACCCATTGACTGTATTATTAACTGCAATAAAATTTGTTTTTTTGATACCGGGAATTGAACCTGGGGACATTTAATCACTTAACCACATCTCCAGCTCCTTTTTGTATTTTATTAGAGACAGGAACTCTCTGCATTGCCTAGGGCCTTGCTAAGTTATTGAGGCTGGCTTTGAACTCTCAATCTTCCTGCCTCAGCCTCCCGAGCCACTGGGATTACAGGTGTGCACCTGGCTTGCAGTAAACTTGTTAAGCTCGATGGGCCTTGCCTGTCAGAATGCTTCAAGACAAGAAGCACTGACCTTTTTTCTCACCTGAAATCTACCCCACTATCACTGCCTCAGCGCTGATGATTTCACAGCTTACTGCTAGAGAATAGAGGGCTCTGGATCTTCCATCAAGGAACACACAGCTAGGCAGAAGGGCATTTGAGCTAGGACTTGAAAAAGGTATAGGATTTCAATCAGTAGAGAGGGAGTATAATATGCTATTTGAAAGGAAAAGTGTAAATCCAGGAGACAGAAGGGCTAGGGTGCAGGATGTGACAAGGAAGCCATTGGTACTGAATGGCAGATTCCTGCAGGGGCTTGTTGGAAGTCCATCTAGAAAGGCAGAGGCTCTATTAGAGACCCTGGAACTCAAGGTAAAGAGTTAATCTGGGGCAGTACTAGTGATTGAACCAAGGGCATTTTACTCTGAGCTACATCTCCAGCCACCCCAACCTTTTTTTGAAACAGGGTCTCATTAAATTGCCTAGGCTGGTCTCAAACTTGAGATCTCCTGCCTCAGCTTCCTGAGTTGCTGGGATTACAGGTATGCACCACCATGCCTGACCATGGTAAGATTTGGATTTCGTGAAACATTAGGTAGCAGGAAGCCATTAAGAATTCGAGTGAGTATTGCGTATTAGGTGTATATTAAATATGGCAGTAGGCTTTAGAGGCAGGAAGAGTACACTGAAATTGAAAAGAGACTTTTGCAGTCCTGTGGGTGTGGAACAAGCACCCAGGCTAGGGACCTAGGCTAATATAACAGTGGTGGATTATTCTGGTATGTATGAAGTTCTTCAAATGCTCTATGTTATTTTGATGCAGTTCTCTCATTTGATAAATACCAGATCATGATGATCCAAGTGTAAGGTAATGAACTATAGTAGTATATACACTTGAGTAGGCACCTCATCGTTCATATAGGTAAGTCCAGACCAGGGGGTAAGTCGTTTTCAAGTGACTGGCAAAATACAGAAGATGTGGAGCTGGGGTTGCGGCTCAGCAGTAGAGTGCTCGCCTCGCACTTGTGAGACCCTGGGTTTGATCCTCAGCACCACATAAAAGTAAATTAAGTGAAGTGGAGGTATTGTGTCCAACTATAACTAAAAAATATTTTTAAAAAACTACAGAAGATGTGGAAGATAGGACTCAGAGCCTCGGGGCTGAATCTGTATGCAGGACATACAACATTCATTCAGTAATTCAGTAGAACTGAATGCCAGGGGCCATGTGAGGTGAGTCAGCAGTGAACTAAAGTCCATCATTCCAGAGAATTGGCATCTGTCAGATGATGACAAAACAGAAGGAAAGATGGATTCCTGTAACAGTTACATGACCTAAAGCATAGTCAATGACACAAGCAAAGCAAATGGAC